>NW_026589732.1:5844987-6017410 GCF_907164565.1 Psammomys obesus | reverse complement strand
ACACACACACACACACACACACACACACACACACACACACACACACAGAAAGCCTACAGAGAACTAAGGAATGATGAAAGTAGGAGATATAGTCTTCTCCGGAGAAGAGCACAAGAGTTGGTTATTCAATACCAAACGGTCACCCTGAAAGGATGCATACAATTAAATTATAGGACGAATCAGTTAATACACATACATATATGCATGCAGCAACAATTAATGAAAAAAGAAATCATAGATTTGAAAGAGCAATGAGGGTTATATGGGAGGGTTTGAAGGGAAGAAAGTGGAAACAAAGTATGTAAACATATATTCTCAAAAATTAAAAAAAAAGGAAATAAACTAAATTCAAGGGTTGGTGACATGGCTCAGTAAGTGAAGACACACACTGCTAAGTCTGACAACCCAAATTCCGTGTTCAAAATTTACAAGATGGGAAAAAAAAACTTGCTCCCATAAGTATCCTCTAACCTCCAAACACATGAACTTAACTATGGCACGTTTCTCTCTCTCTCTTTCTCTTTCTCTCTCTCTCTCTCTCTCTCTCTCTCTCTCTCTCACACACACACACACACACACACACACACTAAATAAACTATAATTAAAATGTCTTTTGAAACAATAGAAGTCTCTTTTTAAATCCATTCTTTAATAAATTTGCAATACACATTATTATTATTAACTGTGGTCATCCTGCATGCAATAGAATGCTGAAACATCCTGCAAGTTCAACTGATACTTTCTATTCTTTGATCAACCTCTCCTGACCCCACTTCATTCTTCCCTACCTCCACCCCCATCTCCACACTTGGTAACCATTGTTCTATGAGATTGACTTTGCACAAAAATATAGTGAGGTAGATTTATGTTAATTGGTTACAATAACCTTCCTGCAGTATAATGTAAATCAAAACATCACATTTTACCTCACAATTATATACAATTATAATTATATACAATTATAATTATATACAAATATAATTATATACAATCATTTTTGTTAAAATATTTTAAAGAAATTGTTTTTAAAGGTAATAAAAACCAATGTAAAGATAGTAGAATAATTATGATAGATAGATAGATAGATAGATAGATAGATAGATAGATAGATAGATACATGAACTTCTCTGTGTACAAAGAATGGGATACCAAACAATAATTATGAGCATCACAAAAGAACAAATATCTAAGAAGTCCACTTGGTGCTGCTAATCAGTGCACTGTGGATCTATTTATTGTCTAGTTTGCATTTAGGACAATCAGCACTGGATATTCTGCAAAAGGGTATTAAAAGTTTGGAGAGCCAATAGTACACCCAACCCTAGGCTGCCTTGAAAGCTATCATCTACTTAGCCTCAGGTAAAGATCAAAAAGGTCCTGGCCAAAGGCCAGGAATTGAAGAACTCAGTCAGAATGGGACCAGGCTGGAGAAACGGAATCAGAGCAGTTGCAGTGAAATTGCTAAAACTACATGCTTTGCTTTTATTGTTCAAGCTTTTAGAAAGGCTCACATATAAAGCATATAGGGCCTTTCCCCAAGCCAAGTGGAGAAAGAATAGCCATGACCTAAATTGGCTAGATTAAATACACTGCCACATTAACTTGTATATTTTCTCTGAATTATGCAGCAACCCCTCTTTTTTAATTAAATTTTTATTTTTTTACATTAATTACATTTTATTCGCTTTGTATCCCAGCTGTATCCCCCTCCCTCACTCCCTCCCAATTCCCCCTCTCTCCCTCATCTCCTCCCATGTCCCTCTCTAACTCGACTGATAGAGGAGGTCCTCCTCCCCTTCCATCTGACCCTAGCTTATCCAGTCTCATCAGGACTGGCTACAATGTCCTCCTCTGTAGCCTAGCAAGGCTGCTCCTGCCTTGGGGAGGGGGGATGGCCAAGAGCCAGCCACTGAGTTCATGTCAGAGACAGTCCCTGTTTCCCTTACTAGGGTACCCACATGGACACTGAGCTGCCATGGGCTACATCTATGCTGGAGTTCTAGGTTATATCCATGAATGGTCCTTGGTTGGAGAATCAGTCTCAGAAAAGACCCCTGTGCCCAGATTTTTTGGTACTGTTGTTCTCTTTGTGGACTCTTGTCCTCTCCAGGTGTTACTAATTCCCCCTTCTTTTATATGATTCTCTGCACTCTGCCCAAAGTTTGGTCATGAGTCTCAGCATCTGCTTTGATACACTGCTAGGTAGAGTCTTTCAGAGGCTCTCTGTGGAAGGCTCCTGTCCTGTTTCTTGTTTTCTTTTTTTTTTTTTTCTAATGTCCATCCCATTACAGAAAGCCCTCTTAACCTGGGCTCTGATGACTCTGAGTATGAGGAAATGCCCTTTCATCACATTGAAGTCTGTGGCTCAAATATACAGACTTTTATTAGATAGTGGGCAGCCAGCTGAGCTGTTTCTTCTTCACACACATACACACAAACACACACAAACACACACACACACACACACACACACACAAACTCTTCACCCCCTGTTGATAACCATTAATGTTAAAAATGATTTTAAAGACATAGGTAACAAGAAATGTCTTACACTATGAACAAAAGTTCATATTTATGAGAAAATAAGAGATTTGTTTTCCCTTAGTGATAAAATTTGATAATTCTGAAGTTGATCTAAGTGAAGAAAACCACAGTGAAAACTTTAATCTGTGTCTTCTGCTACTAGTAATCTATGCTTTGTATCTGCAGAAGGATATCCTGTATTTTCTTCTCAGTGTTGACTTCCTGTTGAGGCCTGCCATTTCCTCTGGTTAGTCCGATGCTTTGTTGTGACCACTCAACAGCCCAACATACCCGTTTGTAACCACAACCTTTCATATGGTTTCCCATGAGTTTAATATTGAGAAGTGGGTATGTGCAATTATAAAATTATATCAGCAGCATAAGTTGTTACATTATATTTCCCAGGAAAGAGTGGAGATAGACGGACAGTATTTAGGTCTGAGGGATCTATAATGAGACAATGAGCACACATCTGACCAAACTTCTTTTCCTGTAGTTAATAAATAACTGAGAAAATCTGAAATTCTTGAGTGTTTAAAACTCTCCCGTAGCTAACATTTGGAGTACCAAAAATGCCAAAACTCCAGCGTGCACTCTATAGGTCGCATCATTTAATCTTCTCAATAATCTACAAAGTAAGTACTACTATTTTCAGTATACAAATGATTAGTCTCCAGAGGTTAAGGAAGTGCGTAAAGGTACCAGTTTGTTTCATGTAATGAGTAAGGTTTCAAGCCCACCACGGTCCCTTCATACTAAACTTAACAGATGTTTTTAATAATGTGCTACTAATTCTTTAAAAACTTTTATTAAATGTATTTTGACCATACAACTTCATCACAGATTTACTCCCTCCCATCTCCCTTCTACTCAACTTTGTTCTGTGTGTGTGTGTGTGTGTGTGTGTGTGTGTGTGTGTCTGTCTGTCTGTCTGTCTCAAAACCTATTACATCCAATTTATGTTGCCCAACTACTCTTTGGAGTGGGGTCTACCCTGGAGTGTGGTTGACCTATCCCATCACCTATCAAATGTCAATAGCTTCCTCAACTAATGTTGCTTAATGAAATGGATGAGTCGGGAAGAAAGATTGTAAGAGCTAAAGATGGTAGATGACTTCCAGAAAATGCTTTCTAAACACAACTGGGCAGTTGTACATATGATTTCAACTTGATTGTACCAGCATGCCCATGACCTGCTCAAGTTCAAGCTGGAACAACTGCCTTACACACGGCTTACTTCTGTTTTTCTAATATGTCAGGACAAAATAATTTCTAACTGCATTACCTCCCTTGCCTTCTTTTTTTTTTTTTTTTTTATTTTTTCTTTTTAGTTACATTTTGTTAACTCTGTGTCCCAGCTGTATCCCTCTCCCTCATTCCCTCCCCAACCCCACACTCCCTCCCTGGTCTCCTCCCTGCCCCTTTCCAAGTCCCCTGATAGGGGAGGACCTCCTCCCCTTTCATCTGTCCCTGTTTTATCAGGTATCTTCAGGGCTGGCTGCAAAGTCCTCCTCTGTGGCCTAACAGACTGCTCCTCCCCTGGGGGGAGGTGTCAAACAGCCTGCCCTTGAGATCCTGTTAGAAATAGTCCGTGTCCCCCTTACTTTGGAAAACTACTTGGTTACTGAGCTACCACAGGCCACATCCGAGCAGAAGTTCTAGGTTATATCCATAGATGGTCCTTGGTTGAGTTTCAGTCTCAGAAAAGACCCTGTGCCCAGATATATTTGGTCCTTGTAGAGCTCCTATCCTTTCCATATCATACTAACTTCCCTTCTTTCATATGATTCCCTGCACTCTGCCGAGGGTTTGGTTATGAGTCTTAGTGTCTGCTTTGAAACACTGCTAGGTAGAGTCTTTCAGATGCCTTTTGTGGTAGACTCCTGTCATAAGTTCAAAGCACATCCCATTTGTCTTTCTAAATGAGGATTAATCACCTTCGCCTGTGTCCACTTTCTTGATTATCTTCTTTAGGTGTGTAGATTTCATTATGTTTATCATGTCTTGTAGGTCTATATAAGCGAGTATATACCAAGTTTGTCTTTCTCCTTCTGGGATACTTCACTCAGAATGATCTTTTCTAGATCCCACCACTTGCCTGCAAATTTCATGATTTCCTCCTTTTTGATTGCTGAGTAGTATTCCATTGTGTAAAAATACCACAATTTCTGTATCCATTCCTCCGTTGATGGACATCTGGGTTGTTTCCAAGTTCTGGCTATTACAAATAAAGCTGCTATGAACATGGTTGAACAAATGTCCTTGTTGTGTACTTGAGCAAATTTTGGGTATATACCTAGGAGTGGTATAGCTGGGTCTTGAGGTAGCACTACTCCTAGTTGTCTGAGAAAGCGCCAGATTGACTTCCAGAGTGGTTGAACCAGTTTACATTCCCACCAGCAATGGAGGAGGGTTCCCTTTTCTCCACAACCTCTCCAGCATGTGCTATCACTTGAGTTTTTCATCTTGGCCATTCTGATGGGTGTAAGGTGAAATCTCAGGGTCGTTTTGATTTGCATTTCCCTAATGGCTAATGAGGTTGAGCATTTCTTTAAGTGTTTCTCTGCCATTCGATGTTCCTCTTTCGAGAATTCTCTGTTTAGCTCTGTTCCCCATTTTTTAAGTGGATTACTTGGTTTGTTGCTTTTCTGCTTCTTTAGTTCTTTATATATACTTGATATTAGCCCTCTGTCAGATAAAGGGTTGGTGAAGATTCTTTCCCAATCTGTAGGCTGTCTATTTGTTTTGATGACAGTGTCTTTTGCTTTACAGAAGCTTTTCAGTTTCATGAGGTCCCATTTATTGATTGTTGCTCTTAGAGCCTGTGCTGTTGGTGTTCTGTTCAGGAAGTTGTCTCCTGTGCCAATGAGTTCTAGGCTGTTTCCCACTTTTTTTCCAGCTGATTTAGAGTATCTGGTTTTATGTTGAGGTCCTTGATCCACTTGGACTTTAGTTTTGTGCAGGGTGATAAATATGGATCTATTTTCATTTTTCTGCATGTAGACATCCAGTTGGTCCAGCACCATTTGTTGAAGATGCTGTCTTTTTTCCATTGAATGGATTTGGCTTCTTTGTCAAATATTGAGTATTCATAGGTGTGTGGGTTTATTTCTGGGTCTTCTATGCGATTCCATTGATCCTCCTTTCTGTTTCTATGCCAATACCATGCAGTTTTTATTACTGTTGCCTTGTAGTACAGCTTGAGATCGGGAATGGAGATACCTCCAGATGATCTGTTGTTGTACAGGATTGTTTTGGAGATTCTGGGTTTTTTGTTTCTCCATATGAAGCTGAGAATCTTTTTTTCAAGGTCTGTAAAGAATTGAGTTGGTATTTTGATGGGAATTGCATTGAATCTGTAAATTGCTTTTGGCAGGATGGCCATTTTCACAATGTTAATCCTACCAATCCATGAGCACGGGAGATCTTTCCATCTTCTGAGATCTTCTTCAATTTCTTTCTTCAAAGACTTGAAGTTTTTCTCAAACAGGTCTTTCACTTGCTTGGTTAGAGTCACACCAAGGTACTTTATGTTATTAGTGGCTATTGTGAAGGGTGTTGTTTCCCTAATTTCTTTCTCAGCCTTTTTGTCTTTGGTATACAAGAGGGCTTCTGATTTTTTTGAGTTGATTTTGTATCCTGCCACTTTGCTGAATGTGTTTATCAGCTGAAGAAGTTCTCTGGTTGAATCTTTGGGTTCGCTCATGTATACTATCATATCATCTGCAAATAGTGACACTTTGACCTCTTCCTTTCCGATTTGTATCCCCTTGATCTCCTTTAGTTGTCTTATTGCTCTGGCTAGGACTTCAAGTACAATGTTAAAGAGATATGGAGAGAGTGGGCAGCCTTGTCTTGTCCCTGATTTCAGTGGGATTGCTTTAAGTTTCTCTCCATTGAGTTTGATGTTGGCTATAGGCTTGCTGTATATTGCCTTTACTATCTTTAGGTATGTGCCTTGTATCCCTGATCTCTCCAAGACTTTAAACATAAATGAGTGTTGGACTTTGTCAAATGCTTTTTCAGCATCTAAGGAGATGATCATGTGGTTTTTCTCCTTCATTTTGTTTATGTGGTGGATTACATTGATGGATTTCCGTATGTTGAACCACCCTTGCATTCCTGGGATGAAGCCTACTTGGTCATGGTGGATGATATCTTTGATGTGTTCTTGGATTCGGTTTGCAAGTATTTTATTGAGTATTTTTGCATCAATGTTCATAAGAGAGATAGGTCTGAAGTTCTCTTTTTTTGTTGGATCTTTGTGTGGTTTAGGTATCAAAGTGACTATGGCTTCATAGAATGAGTTTGGTAGTGTTCCTTCTATTTCTATTTTATGGAATAGTTTGAGGAGAATTGGTGTTAGTACTTCTTTGAAGGTCTTGTAGAATTCTGCGCTGAAGCCATCTGGTCCAGGGCTTTTTTTGGAGGGGAGACTGTTAATGACTGCTTCAATTTCCTTGGGAGATATAGGACTATTCAGTCTTTCTACCTGATCTTGACTTAATTTTGGTAGATGGAATCTGTCAAGAAAGTTATCCATTTCATTTAGATTTTCAAATTTTGTGCCATATAGGCTTTTGTAGTATGACCTAATAATCGTTTGGATTTCCTCAGTGTCTGTAGTTATGTCCCCATTTTCCTGTCTGATTTTGCTGATTTGTATGGTTTCTCTCTGCTTTTTAGTTAGTTTGGCTAACGGTTTGTCTATCTTGTTGATTTTCTCAAAGAACCAGCTTTTTGTTTCATTGATTCTTTGGATAATTTTATTTGTTTCTAATTGATTGATTTCTGCCCTTAGTTTGATTATTTCCAGCCGTCTGCTCCTCTTGGGTGTATCTGCTTCTTTTTTTTCTAGGTTTTTCAGTTGGGCCATTAAGTTGTTTGTATGTGATGTTACGGATTTCTTCTTGTAGGCACTTAGTGCTATAAATTTTCCTCTGAGCACTGCTTTCAATGTGTCCCATAAATTTGGGTATGTTGTGCCTTCATTTTCATTGAATTCTAGAAAGTCTTTAATTTCTTTCTTTATTTCTTCCTTGACCCAGCTGTCATTGAGTAGTAAGTTGTTCAGTTTCCATGTGCGTGTCGGCTTTTTGTTGTTTCTGTTGTTGTTGATGTCCAGCTTTAGTCCATGGTGGTCAGATAGTATACAAGGGATTATTTCAATCCTTTTGTATCTGTTGAGGCTTGCTTTGTGACCAACTATATGGTCTATTTTGGAGAAGGTTCCATGTGGTGCTGAAAAGAAGGTGTACTCTTTTGAGTTTGGGTGAAAAGATCTGTAGACATCTATTAGGTCCATTTGATTTAGGGATTCTGTGAGTGCTTTTATTTCCCTATTTGGTGTCTGTCTGGTTGATCTGTCCCTTGATGAGAGTGGGGTGTTGAAGTCTCCTACTATTAAGGTATTAGGATCAATGTATGATTTAAGCTTTAATATTCTTTCATTTACGAATGTAGGTGCTCTTGTATTTGGGGCATAGATATTCAAAATTGTGATGTCCTCTTGTTGGATTTTTCCTTTGATGAGAATATAGTGGCCCTCCTTATCTTTTTTGATTAACTTGGGTTGAAAGTCTATTTTATTAGATATTAGGATGGCTACTCCAGCTTGTTTTCTGGAACCATTTGCTTGAAAAACATTTTTCCAGCCCTTTACTCTGAGGTAGTGTTTATCTTTGTTGCATAGGTGTGTTTCTTGGATGCAACAGAATGTTGGGTCCTGTTTCCGTAACCATTCTGTTAGCCTGTGTCTTTTTATTGGTGAGTTGAGTCCATTAATATTGATAGATAATATTGACCAATGCATGTTAGTTCCTTTTGTAATGGAGTCGATGATCTTACCTTGTTTCATTGCTTGTTTTCTTTTCATTTTTGTTGGGATGTTATCTGTATGCCCTGTTTTCTTGGGTGAATTCGTTTTCGTTGGATTGGAGTTTTCCTTCTAGTATCTTCTGTAGGGTTGGTTTGCTGTATAGATATTGCGTAAATTTAGTTTTGTCATGGAATATTTTGTTTTCTCCATCTATGTTGATTGAAAGCTTTGCAGGGTATAGTAGTCTCGGTTGACATTTGTGATCTCTTAGAGTCTCCATGATGCTTGCCCAGGCCCTTCTGGCTTTCATAGTTTCTGATGAGAAGTCTGGTGTGATTCTGATAGGTCTACCTTCATATGTTACTTGGCCTTTTTCCCTTGCTGCTTTTAATATCTTTTCTTTGTTCTGTAGATTTAGTGTTTTGACTATGATGTGACGTGATGTGTTTCTTTTCTGGTCTAGTCTATTTGGTGTTCTGTAGGCCTCTTGTATATTTATGGACATCTCTTTCTTTAAGTTGGGAAAATTTTCTTCTATGATTTTCTTGAAAATATTTTCTGGACCTTGGAGCCTGGAGTCTTCTTTTTCATCAATTCCTATTATTCTTAGATTTTGTCTTTTCATAGCATCCTTGATTTCTTGGATATTTTGTGATTGGAATTTTTCTGATTTTACTTTTTCTTTGAGAGAAGTATCAATTTCTGCAAGTGTGTCTTCAGCTCCAGAGATTCTCTCTTCCATCTCTTGTATTCTGTTGGTGATGCTTACTTTTGTGGTTCCTGATCTTTTCTCCAAGTTCTCCAGCTCAAGAGTTTTCTCATTTTGTGTTTTCTTTATTGATTCTAATTCTGTTTTCATGCCTTGCACCATTTCTTTTATGTGTTTGAATTTGGATTCCTGTCTCTCTACGATGGACTCTATTTCTTTGTTCATTTCCTTTTTGTATGCCACTAATTTTTTCTCTACTTGTGCCTCTATTTGTTTGGCTATGTTTGCCTGTGTTTCTTTAAGGGTTTTGTCTATTTCTTCTTTCTTTACCTCCAATTGACTGGCCAACTCTTTGAAAGATTTGTTCATTTCCTCCTTATAAGCCTCAAATAATTGAGCAAGCATGGCTTTAAGGTCATTTTCCTGTGCTTCTGATGAATTGGAGTATCCATCGGTTTTGGGGTTTGCTGGTGAAGTCATGATGTCCTGATTTATGTTGGAAGTGTTCTTTCGCCTACCCCTGGCCATTGGCTTGTCTGAGACCTTCCCTGTTTGTTTTTGGATTCTGCCAATCAGACTGGTACTGTCTCTCTCTCGAGTCTGGAGAATTCTTCAGGAAGTTGAGAGAGGTCCCGTGTCCTTAGCGTATGCTGAGGACTAGCTGTACCTGTGGGAGGAAAGTACGCAGGCGCAAACAGAGGCAAATGCAAGCGTGCGTGCGTGTGTGTGTATATGTGTGTGTGTGTGTGTAAGTGGGTGTGGGCGTGTGTCTCGAGGGACAGAGTGATGGCTAATGTTGAACCCTTGAGTGTGTGGGAGGGGCTCTGCAATGTATATGTCGCAGGCGCTAGTGATGATCGCAGCGCAATTTCTGGCATTAACTGCCTTAACTCCTCAATTAGACCCGCAGAGCAGGAACTTCAATGTTCCAAGTGCCCCTCTGTTTCCCAAAGTGGGTATATGGGTGGGAGGGGGTTCAATGCCTGGCTTCTGTTTTAGAAGAAGCCAGGATCAGTGGAGCTGCAGATTCTCAAGGGTGCATTCACTTACAGGCAGGACACTTGGCAGAGATAGGCGTATCTGGGCTGTCTGCTCTCTGGTTTGGCCCTGCTTCTTTGATGTGCTCCGCCAGTTCCGTGCTGCTGTCACTGCCAGGTTATGAGGTCTTGCTGCAGCTGGAGATTTCAGGGTGGTCACGTCAGTGGGAATCGGGGTAATCAGCCTTTCTGTTCTCTGGTTTGGCCCTGGTTAGTCTTAAACTGGAGGGCTGATGTGCCCCGCCAGCTCAGTGCTGCTCCGCCGCCAGGTTAGAAAGTCCCGCTGTAACTGGAGACTGGGTTGCTAGTCCAGATGCTTTCTGGGAAGTCCTGGGGTCTCTTTACTGTGCTCTCCAAGCTTCGGAGGCCCAGCGCCTGGTGTGTCTAGCTTGTATGGCGTTTTTGTCTGGTTTTGGTGAGTATATAGCGTATTCTCTGTCACTGTGGGATTGGGCGGGCCGTACCGTCAGTGATGGCGCTCGTGCGGAGCTAGTATGGCGTCTAGCAGACTCGGGTCCTGGGAGGATGGTGCAGCCGCCGCGCGTGAATCTGGGGCTCCGAGACACAGTACTGCTGGCCTTTGCAGATAAAGGGCTTGGGGCTCCGCCTCAGTGGCTGCAGGCCCCAGGCAGTTAGGTCTGCGCTGAGAAAGGCGAGTCGGCTGTGCCTGTGCCGAGGAGGAGGGAGGTCTGGGGGAGGGGAGTGCCGAGAGATCAAAGGATCGTTTCTCACCTTCCCCAATCAAGTCCGTGGGTGACCCGAGACCAAGGTTTTCACCTCCTGCGATGTTCCCTGTTGTTTAGAAAGTCTCTCCGTTGTTTCCCTGGCTTCAGAAGTTCTTCCACACATCAGCTCAGAACTTTATCTCTTCCACAGCTCGGAAACTGTGTGTGCTAGTCGCCATCTTGGCTCCGCCCCCCCTCCCTTGCCTTCTTAGAATTCTAAGTTTAGTAAAATTTTTCTTAACACCATTTATTGCTCAGTAAAATATTGTCAAGTGCTTCAGGTGTTTTCATTTAATCTTCATGATGACTTGTACTATAAAGCTATTCACATTTTACAGAAGAATAAAGTGAGGCATTGAATTCCCCAATATCATACAGCTACTTGTGAGACAACTTTGATTCAAACTCGTTTGTCTGGATTCAGCACCTAGTCATATAAGGACAAACTATATGGAGTCAGATCTCATTGGGAGGCTATTTTAATGCCACAAAATCTGGAAAAAAATGGATTTAATCAAAACTACATTCAGTATCCCTTTCATCACAGATCAAATGTCATACACGATTCTAGCCTGTACTACACTGGACTTCATAAATGCAATACCAGAAGTCATTGCTCCTGGGTTTAAAACAGATTCCATTTCATCAATTCAGCATGGGTTGCCATTCTGAATTAGAGACCATGTTTTTGAAAGATAAGTACCTTTAATTTAAGAATCCTCCCTGGTTCAGTAAAGTGCTCATTTTATAAGAAGTAAAATGAAAAATAAAGTCAATTTATTGAATCCAATGGCTTTTTCTTCATGCTTTCTGTAGGGCACAGAGATTTGGGGTGAAATTCTGTACCTATATTACTTTTATTTATCTTGAGCACATATTATGCATTCCTGCTATACCCTGTGGAGCCACAAGTAGCGTTTACATAACTGAAAACAGCAGTGTTTGCCGCAATAAACAAGAACTTAGTTTTAACTAGTGATGCTCCAGCTCCCTCTAGTCAAGTAGTTTCTATTTCTTTTTCACTTGAAATTTAATGTGTTTTTTTTTTACTTGATCAGAATCCCAACATGTGGAAGCAAAGACTGCTCTGCTAACCAATTCAAAACAGAATGCAGCAAAGTAGGTGCTATGCAAAAGACTTTTGTTAAGTTAAAAAAAAATGTAAAACTAGAGGTGGCTAGCTAGTTAAGAGTACTGCTTTCAAGAGGACTGCTTTCACAGAGAAAGTGCCAGGGAGTTGGGCCCACCCTCCATTGCTGTGTGACAGCTGTGACTTGTACTCACCATCCAAGCCTGTGATTGGTAACCTTGTCCTGCCCTTTCCATAGCCGCTCCCTCTTTCCAGCCTCTGGTTACCATCTTCTCACTCTGTTCTATGAGGTAGAGTCATGTTTAAGATTCCATGTATATGTGATGCTAAACATTATTCTTCTGTGTGCCTGATTTGTTTTCTTTATCACAATGTCCTCACATACTGTAGTAAAAGACAGGACTTTCAGCATTTTTACTTTTTAAATGTGTTAAAGTGTTTCTCACACGCATCCTACATTTTATTTACTCATCTGTATACTAGAATTAAATTTTTTCCACACTTTTGCTGGAGTCAATAACACTGAAATGAGGATGAGAGTGCAGAAATCCACTTGAAATATTGGCTTATGTTCATATATGTTTGCATGTGTGTGTGTGTGTGTGTGTGTGTGTGTGTGTGTGTGTGTATTCCATAGTGGGATATACATGACTCTGCACTTGGTTTTTTTGATAAACGTCTATATTGCCTCCTAAATTAACTGTACTAGTTTACCTACCTAGCAGTGTTGTATAAATTATCATATTGTATGCACAACTATATCCAGCTTCTTTCAAAATAAATTCAATATCTTAATTTAAAAAAAAAAAAAGAGTACTGCCTTTCCAGAGAACTCAGACGCACATACCTGCACACATGTCAGGCAAATCACAACCATGTATATTGCCACCTTTGGAGACCTGACACCCTCTTCTGGTATCCATGGGCAAATTGCAAAAAATGAGAGACCTTGAAGGACTCGACCTTAAATGGAATGTCCTTGTCTCAAGGATCAGGGATTTACGCAGGAGAGGAGGCTGAAATACTTTAAGAGGTAAATGTGGCAAGAGACTCTAAAAAAAACAGTGTCCTCCAGACACAGCAGGGCTGATACACGATGAACTCACAGAGATTGTGAAAACATGCTCAGGACCTGTATAGGTTCACACCAGACAAAAATCCTAGCACTGAGAAGAGGAAGTGGAGACAAAGTCCCACCTCTAACCAGGAAGCTGTTGGTAAGTGATACATGCTTGGAAAGGGAAAACCCATTCTTCAATGGAGTATCCTCAGGAATGTCAGCCACACTTCAGGACAGGGGCAATGTGCAGAAGTCACTGAACAACACAAAATAGATTCTGAGTCCTTCCTTCCTTCTTTTCTTCCTTTTTAATTTCTTCCTTCCTTTCTTTTTTTCTTCCTTTCTCTTTTTTCCTTTCTTTCTTTTTGTCTTTCTTTTGTACACAATTAGTTTTGTTTTGGTACTTTTATATTATGTTTTTCTTTGTTTTTGTTTAGTTTTAATTTAGTTTTATTAAAGTTTTTCATACTGACATTTCTGATCATATGATTTCTCCTTTTTCTCACTCTTTCCAGATCTTGCCCATCTAGCTACCCATCCAACTTCACGTAGTTTCTCTCTTTCTTTCTCTCAAATACAAAAAAATAAACAAACAAAAAACTAATAAAACAAAAAAAATGTGAAATTAATGTCCCAGCTTACTTAGCTATTAGTCACGTAGAGAGCAATGTATCCGTATTTCCAGTCTCTTGTTTCACACAGAAAATGTTCATGTACATTTAGTGCCAATATCTGTTCTTTAAAAGTCCTGATGAAACTTGATGGGCTGGGGTCAGAGGGAAGGGGAGAAGGACCTTGTCCAGTCAGTGGACTTGGGGAGGGGCATAGAGAAGATGAGGGAGGGAGAGTGGGGTTGGGTAGGGATGAGGGAGGGGACTACCGCTGGGATACAAAGTGAATTAACTGTAATTAATTAAAACATAAATTAATTTTTTAAAAAGTAAAGAAAGACCTGGAGGGGACAGGAGCTCTACAAAGACAGCAACAGAATCAAAAAACCTGGGTAAAGGGGTCTTTTCTGAGACTGATACTCCAACCAAGGACCATTCATGGAGATAACCTAGAACCCCTGCACAGAAGTAACCCATTGCAAGCTCAGTGTCCAAGAGGGTTCCCTAATATGAGAACAGGAACTGTCTCTGACATGAACTCATGGGCTGGCTCTTTGTTCACCTCCCCTGAGGGGGAAGCAGCCTTACCAGGCCACAGAGGAAGACAATGAAGCCAGTCCTGATGAGACCTGATAGGCTAGGGTTGATGGAAGGGGAAGAGGACCTCCCCTATCAGTGAACTGGGAGAGGGACAGGGGAGGAGAAGAAGGAGAGAGGGCAGGATTGGGAGAGGATGAGGGAGGGGGCTCCATCTGGGATACAAAGTGAATAAATTATAATAATAAAAAATAAATTTTAAAAAGAAAAAAATTAAAAATTTCTAGGAAAAATAATTCCAGCAGTGAGGGGAAAGGGTGCACAAAGTTAAAAAAAAATCCTCTCACATACAAACATCCAGGAAGAACCCAAATATCTTGGTACCCAATTATACAGTGAAATAACCACAGGATATTAGCCACCATACCACACTATCCAAGAGTAAAATTCACAAATGACTCTGTGAGAATATACTCTGATAAAAGAAATAGCTTTTAAATTGAGTCATTGTTCTTTCATAAGGAAGAAAAGGGGATAGGAAACAAAGGCTCTGCTTCTTTGCCTCAGTCTGGGACAACTCTGAATAGCCACCTCTGTTCTAGAACTCCTGGAGGAAGCTTTTGAGGCAACTTTTGGATCTGCATGGTTTCCTTTGGCCCAGCCCTGCTTTGCTGCCACCATCACCACTCAGATCCCAACCACAGCATCGGGTGAAGAGCCTATTCCATGAAAGACCTGGAAGAGCCCCACAGCATCCTGGAACATGATGTGTTCTGTAAACTTGTGGTTTCTCACAGTTCTATTCCAGACGTCTTACAGATGGACCAAAGAGGGAGTAACTCTTTCAAGATGAGACCACACTGTTTGACATCATCATTCCTGGTCACATTTCCCAAACCCCTAACTCGACTTCTCTGCCCTTCTATTCCTGTGTTAATTCAGTAATAAAAAGATGATGTTAAAAGTACATAAAACCTCTTCTCAGTTGAAACCACTTATCAACCTATCTATTATAATGATACAAGAACATTAAAGCATGCCACTATATTTGGGCACAGTGTTCCACATATTTCCAGCACTCAAGAGGCAGAAGCAGGCAGATCTCTGAGACTGAGGCCAACCTGGTCTACAAAGTGAGTCCAGGATGGCCAAGGCTACATTGAGAAACACTGTCTCAAAATCCAAAACCAAACAAATAAACAAAAAAGACACTGTTAGAGTCTCCAGGGAAATCTAAATTTTTTATCCAATTTTAAAAGTCCTCACAATTGTTGTTATTTTAACTTTGGTGTCTAAATTGGAATACCAGTTTCATCCTCAAGGTGATCCTGATGAGACTGTGTGCAAAGATCAGTCCCCACATAAATAAATCAAAATCCAATTTATTAACACAAAGTTGATAAATGTTGTAACTTCTCTAAACTATACTTTAAAAAATATCTCTAACATTATACTCCCATGAATTCTAATTAAGGCTACAATTTTACATCCTCTGGGTGAGCTGAGCTGAGCTTCTCTGACCCCTACCTAGCAGTCTACAACCTATATATTAACAGTATAAGTCAAGAGAAAAATTCATATTCTTCAGTGCCTGAAGATGAAAACACAGTGATTCAAATTATGCCTGGGGTTTATATGGGTCAACCCATGCTTTGGCATGTGATAATACCTCACTGATCATCAATCAGTTCTTACTGGAATATGAACGTTCATGTGATCTTGAACAAAAAGCTTACTGGATTACTCAGTTTTTTTTTTCAGCCCTGTGACTGATACTTAAGCAAAACAATTTTAGACAGGGCAGATTTATTTTGGCTGCCAGCTCCCTGTTACTCAGTCCACACTCAGCTGGCCCCATATGCTTGAGCAGACATAATGGCAGATGCATACTGAGAAGATCCTTCACCTCGTGGGAAGCACAACGCACAAAGGAAATAAGAAACAGACCAGGAGCCTTCAGAGACATGTCCTCAGTGAAATACTTCTTCAAATTAGACCCCACCTCCCTAAATTTCCAGAACTTCTCAGAAAAGCACCATTAGCTAAAGAACAAGCTTTCAATATATGATCCTGGGTGGCATTTTATATTGACACCATGCCACCTGTGTGTATTTATCTATATCTGAATGCATATAACAACAAAAATTTATACTCATTTCCTTACTAAACACATGATATGATGAGCCATACTAAGAAAGCACAAGCACGAGGGTAGGAAAAGAACAACCATGTACTATCAGCTCAAAACACAAAGCCCATGCTCTTCCAACCGGAGGTATCCCTCAGTACATTTTGTAGAGCTGTGTAAATTTAAATTGGAGGTCTCTGGAATGAAAGAAAGGGTAAGCTAAAGTCTGGAGTGGTACCTTCCTACACTGTCTCATCAGAGAACAAAAACGTTAGAACCCTTCACACACAACTCAGTGTCGTATAATGAAATCCTCCCATGAGGCAGAGGATCAATGGATCAGACACTGGGTGGCCAGAAGGACAGGATTCTACAACACCAGCCAACAGGACACATGTCTCTTAACACAGTCCAGCAAACCCAGCTGTGATGACAGACCATTTGTACGCAGAACCAAACATAACCAGCAGTTTTATTTTTATTGGTAGCTACTTTTATGATCCTGATATGCCCATTCCAGTTCTTCAGTTAGGCTTTTCCAAGCTTCAGAAACAATCTTTCCATATTGTCTACACGTTAGCAAGGTGGCAGGAGTAGGGGACCTATGTAAGTGACTGAAAATACCATTTGTTTCTGCTGTTCTTTGTAGCTGAGAGGATGCAAACCTCTGTGGGGAAAAAGGTTACTGGACATCGGGATTCTAAGGTTTTTTGACTAACTATACTTTGACTCCACTCTCAAATTTAAATAATGCCCTTTTTTTTTTCAAAACTATAAATTCTAGGAAAGCTTACCAAGTTGCAATCAGATGTTAGTCTAACAAACTAGCACTTATATGAATGTTAGTTATTCACAGGAGGAAGTGCATTAGAGAACCTGTTCTAGTTTTCCTGCTAGAATGCTGTGATAAAATACTGGCCAAAGGCAACTTGGGAAGGAAAGGGTTTATTTGACTTACAGCTCAGGTTGACAGGAATTTGGAGACAGGAACTGAAGCAGAGCCCACAGAGGGAAACTACTCACTGGTTTGCTCCACAGCTGGCTCAGCCTGCTTTATCAAACCAACCAGGCCCACCTGCACAGTGGGCTGGGCCCTCCTACATCAATCATTAATCAAAAAAAAAAAAAAAAAAAAAAAAGATCCTACAGGCTTGTCTACAACCTGATGGTGGCAAGTCCTTGACTAAAGGCTGTTCTTCCCAAGTGACTTTGGTTTGTATCAACTTGACAGAAACTAACCAGCAAAGAACCTTAAAATATTTCTTTGTATAAATTGTAAGGAAAGAGGGAGATCAAAATACTTTTCTAGCATTAATAACTTTTAACAAATGTGTTCTTTGATTAGTTCATAGATGTATATAATGCATTCTGATTACTCTCACTTCCAACCACTTGTGTCCAGTCCAGTTATGTCCTATCAGTCCTTCTCCTCCCTGATTGGCCCATTCATATGTAGTTGTTTTAGTTTTGGGTTTTAGTGTGCACTCAGTTTAGCCACGGCCGTCTTTGTGATCATAGGTTTGGAAGGTAATGGGCTCAGCAGTGGGTACACAGCCAAAGACAAGAACTTTCCTCCCTTAGAATCCTTTAGTAGCCAACTGGTCAGCAACAAGTAGGACCTCATAAGCCCCTTCTACATCCATGACTGAATGGTGACAGGGCCAGTCCCGTGCAGGTGACCATGGCTGCTGTGAGGTTGTGATTGCTTATGGCTGTGCCCAGCTTAACTTAAATAATTTTGAATGCTGTCATGTCCATTATCACAATTGGACAACATTCTGTCAATGCAAAATAGAGCTCTGATTTCAAAGGGAATGAACTGGTTTGTTCTGTGGCTAAACTTGAGTGACCAGGGCCTGGGAACAGATTCAGTTTTCACTAAAATAGTATAATCCAACATTTAAATAACTTCATGAAGTTTGTATAGTAATAGAATAAAGAAAGTAATAAATCAGGGCTTTTTAAAAATACATTTGTAGAAGTATCAGGTTTACATCAGGTTACAGCAAAGCAAGGGAATGTTTGCTGAAGGTTTCAGACACAATGTGAGACTATTTTTACTTTTGGGTTTGATAGAATATAGTATTCTTTTAATTGAACACATTCTAGGTCATATTCCCTGGCAGTCACAAGAATGTTGGGTCAAGACATAGTACTGGGCAATGAATGGCCATGACAGGGGCCTAATATAGCCTGAGATAATTTGGCTCTGAATCTGTTGCATTCCAGTGTTTCACAATTGGGAAGTTCTATCCAGTCAAGCAGCCTTATAGAATCTCCAACACAGGTTTAGCAATTTTCTCGGTGAAAAGCATTTCATAATTTCCATCTTAATTTAAGTGAGCATGTTTTAAATATGCGTATTTATCACAAGATATAAAATGATTTAATTATACATTATTTCTACAAGGTCTTCAGAAGACATCAGTGAGCAGAGAACAGCTCAGAGGTGTATGTGAGTGACATCAATCTGCTAGCCTTTTCAGCCTACTGCTTTGCATTTCATCTGAGAATTTCTCTTATCATATTAATAAATTGAGACAGACACACAATGTGTAATTTGTACATTTCTTTCTCCATTCAAACTGTGCAGAATAGGATGAAATTGATTTATTGATTGGTTAAATCTAGATTTACGGGTTGGGGAGATGGCTCAACAGTGAAAAGCACTTGCTACTCTTGCAGAGGACTCAGATTAAATTCCTGATACCCACATGGTGGCTCACAGCTGCCTGTAACATCATTTCCAAGGACTCTGATCTCCTCTTCTGGCCTCCTCATACACCAGGCATAGATATGATAAACATACATACATGTAGGCAAAATAAATAACTCTTTTTTTAACCTGGCTATGAGGCAAAAAAAAGCAGAAAAAAAAAACTTGAAAAAGACCACATATGAATGTAAATTACAAAATCAAGAAATTAATACAAAAAAAGACAAACATATTCCACACACCCCAATTATACAAATTTCCAAGTGGACACTGACCTTCCTGGTATAGACAATGAAATGGATAATAGGGACAATTGTAGTTCTCATTTCAGTAAAGGAGGGATTAACAGATTTGAAGGGAAAAACTGTATTTTTCTGTAAATTCCTTCTAAAGCAATTGCTCGGAGAAAATCTGATGCAAGGAAATTCAATAGCTGAGAAAAATCTTTAACCTTATTTCCAGTAAGTGATTTAACAAATTTTATTGTAGCAACTAGAAAAAAAGACAAGTGTCTAACACTAACTATAATTTATTATGTGAGAGTTATAAGAGAGTAAGATAATGCAATCTGGTGAGCAGGCTTGTGGCGATTCAATATAATTGAAGGAGAGAATGAGCCTCCCTCTGCCCTCTGCCTTCCTCAGCCATGATGCAGCAAAGCTCTCAAAGACTTTTGAGTCCACGACACCGTTATGGATAGGGCACGTGTTGAGCACATGTTGAGGGTTATGCAAGTCTCAGCCTTGCTTGGTCCTCCCCTTTCTTTCTGTCACCCGCTTCCTTTCTGGAATGGGAATGTTTGCACTGGGCCATGGTATGGTGGAATAATGTGATTTTTTTTTTTTTTAATTTCTCAGAGGGTCATAGTTTGCCTTGAAGACTCACAGCAGCGGGGAATGGGGACACCAGCCCAACCACAAAACCTTCAACCTACAATCTGTCTTACCTGCAAGATGTGCTGCAGCAGGCGTGGAACACATCTTGTGGGAGTGGCCAACCAACGATTGGTCTAACTTGAGGCCCATGCCAAGAAAGGGAGGCCACCCCTGACATGGCCTGGGGAGCCAGGAACCAGAGGATGAACAGCCCAGAGACTCGGACAGAGCCAAACACCACTGGGGGAAAAACAGTCAATAATTTCTAATGATATTCTTTCTGACAAGCTTATAGATCTGTGCCTAGGCCGATTGTTATCAGAGAGGCATCACCCAGCAACTGATGGGAGTACCTACAGAGCCCCACAGCCGAACACTAAGCAAAGTGAGGTGAAACCCGCAGAGGAGGGGCAGGAAGCCAGAGCAGTCTAGGACACCATGAGAACAAGCCCCACAGAATCAATTAAGCAGGGCTCAGAGAGACTCAAAGAGACTGAAGTGACAACCAAGTACCCTGAGCTAGGTCTTCTGCATATATGTATGTTATGTTTGTGTAATTTGGTGCTCTTATGGGATTCCTAACTGTAGAAGTGTGTGTGTGTGTGGGGGGGGGTACCTCTGACTCCTTTGCCTGCTTTTGAGCCTACCGGGTTGTCTCATCCTGCCTTGATATGAGGGTTACTGCTTAGTCTTGTAATTTGTTATGCCATGATCAAATTGATAACCTTGGGAAGCCTGATCCTTTCTTTTTTTTTTTTTTTAAGGGAAAAAAAGGAGCAGTAGATCTGTGGGAGAGGGGAGATGGAGGAGGTACTTGGAGGGGTGAAGAGAAGAAAAAATTGCAGTTGGAATGTAATATATGCAAGAAGAATTTTTTTTAATTTTTATCATTTATTACAATTTACTCAATTTGTATCCCAGCTCTGGCCGTATCCTCCATCTCCTCCCAATTCCACCCTCCCTCCCTCTTCTCCCTCTATGCCCCTCCCCTAGTTCACTTATAAAGAAGATCCTCCTCCCCTTCTATTTGACCCTAGCCTATCAGGTCTCATCAGGACTGGTTACATTGTCTTCCTCTGTGGCCTGGCAAGGCTACAATCCCCCCCCCTTCCCCCGTAGGGGGTGATCAGAGAGCCTGCCACTGAGTTCATGCCAGAGAAAGCCCCTGCTCCCCTAACTAAGAACCCCACTTGGAGACTAAGTCTACGGCCTACATCTGAGCCAGGGTTTTAGGCCCTCTTCTCCATGTAATGTCCTTGGTAGCGCATCATAACTTTTCAGGATCCCAGAGCTCAGGTTTTATGGCTCTGTTGGTCTCCTTTTGGAGCTCCTGTCCCCTCCAGGTCTTTCTATCTCCCCCTTATTTCATAAAATTCCATGCACTCTGCCCAAAGTTTGGCTATGAGTCTCAGCCTCTGCTTTGATACCTTGATCGGCAGAGTCTTTCAGAGGCCATCTGTGGTAGGTTCCTGTCCTATTCCCTGTCTTCTCTTGCTTCTGTTGTTTATCATGTTTTTCCTTCTTAATGAAGATTGAGCATCTTCCCTACCATCTTCCTGTTGTTTCGCTTTTTTAGGACAATACATTTCAGTATGTTCATCCTGTTATATGACTAATATCCACTTATAAGTGAGTATATACCATGTGTGTCTTTCTGCTTCTGGGTTATCTCACTCAAGATGATCTTTTCTAGTTCCCACCATTTGCCTGCAAATTTGATGATTCCCTTGTTTTTAATAGCTGAGTAGTATTCCATAGTGTAAAGGTACCACAATTTCTGTATCCATTCCTCAGCTGATGGATATCTAGGTTGTTTCCAGCTCTGGCTATAATTAATAGAGTTGCCAAAAACATGGTTAAGCAAATATCCTTGTTGTGTACTTGAGCCTATTTTGAATATATGCCTAGACGTGGTATAGATGGATCTTGAGGTAGCACTATTCCAAAATTTCTGAGAAAGCTCCAGATTGATTTCCAAAGTGGTTGTACAAGTTTACATTCCCACCAGCAATGGAGGAGGGTTCCCCTTTCTCCACATCCTCTCTAGCATGTGTTATCACTTGAGTTTTTGATCTTAGCAATTCTGATGGGTGTAAGGTGAAATCTCAGGGTTGTTTTGATTTGCATCTCCCTGATAGCTAAGGATGTTGAATATTTCTTTAAGTGTTTCTCTGCTATTTAAGATTCCTCTATTGAGAGTTCTCTGTTTACCTCTGTACCCCATTTTTTAATTGGACTACTTGGTTTGTTGGTGTTTAACTTAAGTTCTTTATATATTCTGGATATTAGCCTTCTGTCAGATATAGGGTTGGTGAAGATCCTTTCCTAATATGTAGGCTGTTGTTTTGTTCTGACGACAGTGTCCTTTGCTTTACAGAAGACAAGAAGAATTTTTTTGTAATTAAAAAAAAGAAAAGAAATGAAAAGAAGAGAAGAGAAAAGAAAAGAAAAGACAAGACAAGACAAGACAAGAAAAGAAAAGAAAAGAAAAGAAAAGAAAAGAAAAGAAAAGAAAAGAAAAGAAAAGAAAAGAAAAGGTTGCCTTGAACCTCAGGAAATATTTTGGGCTTTTGAACAGTATTGGGACTATGAGGACTTTTGAAGTTGAATGAATGAATTCTGAACCATGAGGTAGCCTTGAGCCACTTGATACTAGGAGCAGAATATTGTTTGAATGTGAAATATCTTCCACAGGTTCAGGGGTTTGAACGCTTCGTCCTAGCTGACTGGTGTTGTTTGGGAAGGTTATAGAAACTTTAGAAAGTCGGGTCTCTATAGAGAAGGCCAATCACTGGATCTGACCTTGAGATCTTACAGCAGGGTCCACTTCAGCTTCACTCTCTGCTTCCTGATTACAGAGGCACTGTGAAAGTAGCCCCCTGCTCCTGCCTTAATGTCTTGCCCTGTACCATGGGCTGTGTTCCCTCAGACTGTGATTGAAAATAAATCCTTCCTTTTTGAGTTACTTTTTGACAACTCTCTTGTCACAGCTATTTTTTAAAAAGGAATTGATGCATTCACAAGTTGCACCTTTTGGAAGATGAGTCCAATGTTGACATTTGACCCACTCATTTTTCTCCAAATACATGAGGTTATTTTCATTTTTAAGTTTTTTCAAAAGCACTAGAAACACTTATCACCTTAGAGGGAGAAAAGTGAAAAGTTGTACTAGGGCATTTCCTCCTAGGATGGGTTATTGTCTGTGGCTATATGACTGTGTGGCCACCACCATCAGCTCAACAGTGATCACAAAACAACAGACAAAAGCTTCATTATAGAAAGGTTGTAATTAATGACCCTGACTCCTATTGGGTTGATATCTGTCATTTGTTGGTGGGTGAGAGTTTTATTGTTGAGATAGCATACTTTCATATTCTTGCAGATCAAGGGTTGAAAGTAAAAGAGAGGGCCTGGAATTGAATCCCTGGCTCATATATTCATTTATCATTTCTAGCATAGCATAACTCTATTCTTCTAACTACTAAAAAAAAAAAAACAAGGAAAATGTAGCAAATTCAGCTACATAAAGAAGGATCCCCATCTTGAAAGGCAGAGGATAGACATCAGAAGAAAAAGAAAACAGGAAACAAGTTAGGAACCTGCCACAGAGGGCCTCTGAAAGGCTCTGCCCTGCAGACTATCAAAGCAGATGCTGAGACTTATGGCCAACTGTTGGGCAGAGTGCATGGAATCTTATGAAAGAAGTGGGAAATAGATCTGGAGAGGACAGGAAATTCACAAGGAGAGCAACAGAACAAGAAAATTTGAACACAGGGGTCTTCCCAGAGACTCATACTCCAACCAAGTACCATACATGGAGATAACCTAAAACCCCTGCACAGATGTAGCCCATGGCAATTCAGTGTCCAAGTAGGTTCCATAGTAATGGGAACAAGGACTGTCTCTGACATAAACTGATTGGCCTGCTCTTTGATCACCTCCCCCTGAGGGGGGAGCAGCCTTACCAGGCCACAGAGGAAGACAATGCAGCCACTCCTGATGAGATCTGATAGACTAAGATCAGAAGGAAAGAGAAGGGGACCTTCCCTAATAGTGGGCTTGGGGGGGGCATGTGTGAAGAAGGGGGAGGGAAAGTGGGATTAGGAGGAGAGGAGAGAGGGGTTTATGGGGGGGGATACAAAGTGAATAAAGTGTACTTAATAAAAGTTTAAAAAAAGTGTCTTCTCCCTGTTACACATCTCTTTGCTCATGTAATCCAATTTAAGGAAAGTTATGTCATTCCAGGAAGAGCTGCCTCTTTTATAAACACCATCAGATCAATGTTTCTGCAGTCAAAGTCCCATGCCTTAAAACAGACAATAGATATGCAGAGAAAGGCATCTGAGGTGGGAAACCCTTAAGGATAGTTTGTATGCATATCTCTGTGTTTCAAAAACCAGTCAACACTGCCCAGACTATTTCCCTATATAATCCTTTTGTTGGACCCTGATAGCCTAGAAAACATCAATTAATCTGGCTAAAAGCACCTTAGAAAACATTTAGTCTTTATGAAACCAAAATAACAGGATGAAAAGGAATCAAGGGATACCTCAAACTCATTTCAAACGAACACCACAGACCCAGTCTTCTGTGGACCACAAAAGCCTTCTCTTGGGAAAGAAATACTTTGATGTCCATTTTTGCAGCTTTTTCTTCTTTCTAAAGCCCAAAGTATAAAGCAATGCCAAGTATAATTCTAGATCTTTCCATTCATTAAGCTGTTCTGGAGTTAAAACGGGCACTAATATACAAGATTTTGAAATTGTTAATTTCTATTCCACGAATGGAATAGGACCCATAGATATTGAGTTTAAGCTATATGGGCATATATATATTCAATACTTACTAAGATATCACATTAACACGATTTTTTTATTTTTAAAAACAATGTAAATATGACAAAATACTTCGGGCTAGGTACTGTATAAAGTACGAAACAATTCACAGTTCTAGATGTTGGAGAACATGGCATTAACATCTTTCTGTTCTCAAGAAGGCTATGGTGAATGGTATCATAATCACAGGAGTACTTGGAAGAAAAGAGATAGCATCAGCAGACAGAAAACCAAAGATTAAAAAGAAGTCAATCTTGCAACTGCCCACATGGGCTGCCATGTAAAGGTCCCATTACCATTACTGCTTGACAGTGCCTCATGAACACCAAGTCCCCATCTATGACTCTTTTCCATAAGTTAGCAAATAAAGATTTTATATACAAAATTATAATTAAATTACTTTGTTTGCTCATTTAAATGTCTGAATTAAATTAATAGAGTTGATGTAGCTTAATCAACTGCCCCTTTAAGTGTCTATATTGATTCCCAGTTTCTAGAATGCCTGGTTTCTTTACTTTACTTTTTCATTTTTTTTCCTTTCTTTCTTTTGTCTTCCTTGTTCTATAGCATTAATTTGCACACATTGTATCATTTTATCAAAAGGTCAATTGTGCAGCTTCATAGTTGAGAGGAGTTAATAACAAATACTTAGCTCCTTTTTTTTTCAAAGCATCAACATTATGACTTCAAGTGCATCTTTGATATTGTTACATGATTATTCTTAGCTCTTGTTTGTTTTAAACTTTCTTTATTGAAAAAAATTTAACACAATGTATGTTCATCATGTTTTCCCCTCAGTCAATTCCTCCCAGAACTTCCCACCTCCCTACCTGTCCAACTGTATCCTCTCTCTCTCTCTTTGTCTTTCTCTCTCCCTCAAAGAAATAAACAAAAACAAAATAACAACAAACAAGAGATGCACACAAACATAATCCACAAAAAAAACTAAAATCAAAATAAGCAAAAGACCAATAAAACAAACAACAAAAAAAAAGTGTCCAAACAAAAGAAAATGAAACAAGAAGCCATTTTGTATTGGGCATAGAGCTGGCTATAAGGTGTGGTAACTCCATTAGACTCCATTAAAGAAATTGAATTTTTTTTTCCTTTATTAACAGGTATCAGTCGTATAGCTTCTTGGTTAGGGATGAGAGCTTGTGTCCACTTCCTCCCCTCAGTGCAGGGACCTCATGAGACTTGAATTTATGCAGGCTTGTGCACACTGCCACAGTCTCTCTGAGTTCATATTGCATCAGACCTGCCGTGTCTGGAAGACACTATTTCCTTGGTGTCATCCATCACCTCTGGATCTTACAATCTTTCTGCCTCCTTTTCCACAAAGCTCCCTAAGCCTTGAAGAAAGCTTTGATGAAAATATTTCATTTAAGACTTAGTTCTCCAAAGTCTTCCTCTCCATATATTGTCCAGTTTGGAGTCTCTGTGTTAGTTCCCAGCTACAACAAGAAGGTTCTCTGATAAAGGCTAAACAAGGACCTGATGTATGAGCTAGCAGTTTGTCATTATGAGTAATTTTGCTGTTATGTTCCTTTCCTTAGGTCTCAATTCTTGGCCAATTTATCAGTGTCAGGCATGGGTTCCTTCTCATGGAGTGGGCCTTAAATACAACCAGAAAGTGGTTAGACTCTCCCATAACATTTATGTCACTATTGTACATAGGCATGTTACTATTGTCTTAGGCATGTCACTGTTGTTGGTCACAGGGGTTGTAGCTGAGAGATAAAGTACCAGTACTGTGCAAAGTACATTTTGATACCATAAACATTAGTCAGTAGGCATAAAACTTCTAGTTATGCACGATGTTGACTTCTTGGTGTTAGATGACACATTTAAGTGTTGTCTCAACAATAGGGCCTTACTACCAGGTTTTATAATTAGCTCTTTAATGTAAGTAAAATATACCATATAAAAGTATACTATAGAAAAGTATTTTTGCATATGGATAAAAATTGTGTTTTGAAATACAATCTGATGTTTTTTCTTCTTGATAATTAATTTGAATTATGCAGCCATCCTATAATCAAAAGCAGATGAACAAATGAGGCTTATTACTTAATAGGATGACAGAGTGAATAAGACTTATTTCTTGACACATGGCTCTTGAGTAGATTGTTACAAATTGTAATAGAGGTGAATATTCTAGAAGGCCACATTTTCAAAACCCAAGTTTGAGAAAAAACTTTCTATTTTTACCTTAGAATTGTAAAAATTATGGAGGATCTGGCATTCAACATTTGAGGAATAAAAGTGTGTTTCATTCAGAGAGGGTCTTAGAAAATTTGCATGATGGTAGAAGAGTGGACAAAAAGAATAAAAATGCTAACAGCTGACAGGACCCAGATGGAACAAGAACTCCACAATTAGACCAATAGAGTCAACTAACCTAGGCCCATGGAGGCTCACAGTGACTGAAGCACCAACTACAAAGCTTGCATGGACTGGACCTAGGCCCCTGACACATATGTAACTAATGGACATATTGGTCTTCATGCGGGTTCACTAGCAAGTGGGGCAGAGACTGTCTCTAACATGAACTCTGTTGCCTGCATTTGGATCACTTTCCCCTAGCGGGGCTCCCTTGTCTGGCCTCGGTGCAACTTCACGTGCCAGGGTGGGTTGGTACTGGAGGGGGCTTCTATTTTCTGAGGAGAAGGGAAGAGGGAAAAAGGGAAGAGGGTGGGAGAGTAGGACTCAAGGGGAGAGGAGGGAAGTGACTGCGATTGGGATGTAAGGTGAATAAATAAACTGATTTAATTTTAATAGAGAAAGAAAAAAGATGTTTATAACATTTTGGAATGAGCCTCTACAAAATGTACCAACTCTGCACTTTGTGGGAGTTCATGGTGAATCAGTTTCCAGGTTGAGCACATAATCTCTACCTCCTTGTACACATACCCTTAAATGACCTCTCTCTTTGAATGGAATCAGCATGCATGACTGGCTTCTTATCAGTAGAACATGGCGAATTAACATGATGTATCTTTTGAGAGTATGTTGTTTCATGGTTAAGATTATTCCACTACTGTGATAATATTATTTTGTTTGGGGCAGGGTCATAAAACAAGTGGCCATGTTGAATATGTCAACCTCGTAAGAAAATACATGTGGCTTCTAGTAATTACTGGTGGTCTCTGGGCTCTGATGGAAGCCAACAATCAAGAGCCAGCAAAAGCCAAGAAACAGAATTCTGCCAACACTTAATGAGATTGGGAGTAGATTCTGCCCCTATCAGACTTCCAGATGAGCCAGACCAACAGATGGGTGAGAAGATAGAAAGCATAGGCATCCTGGCCACCAAAATTGTAAGATACTATGCATGTGTTCATTTAGGTTACCATGTTTAAATAATTTTACTTTATTCTTGAGAATTCCATGCATGCATTCAGTGAAATATGATCATACATGCCCTAAAAATATCCCAACTTTCTCTATAGCATTTCAGCATGCCCTCCTGTCAACACCACCTGCACTCTCACTGTTCACCAAATATTATCTAGTGCTGTACATATGTGAATAGGTGTGGGGCCGTCCACTGGAACATGGAAAACCGAAATACAATACTCTCAGAAAAAGAATGATTGTTCTCCCCCAGCAGCTGCCACCTGCAACTGTCTCCTCATAAGGATTGTGGCCTAGAAAGCACCTCCCCTATCTGTGCTGGAATATTGGCTGGCTTGATCTTATACAAGTAGCCACAGCTGCTGAGTTCATAAATACAAAAGCCATGTCATATCCAGAAGACAGCACTGCACAGTACTCTTCCCCACCCCCCGGATCTTATATTCTTTCAGCCTCCTCTTTCATGACAGGCTGATAATTTTTTTTTTTTTTATAATTGGTCATCAACATCAATGAAAAGGTAACAGAAGGTTGATATCCATGTAGGAGAAAGAGATGAATACCCAAATGGGTGACAAGGATTTTCCATCAGAAACAACTTTTGTCTAGCACATTGTATAACAGCCTGTTAGACTGGAAGACATGGGAGGGGCCTCAAGTCTGAAGTTGTCTTAACCATGAAAAGAGCTGACAGTAGTGTCTAGACAGAGAGCTTGGGACAGAGTCCTCAATTTCCACTCAACCAAGGTTTGATGAGGTGAGTCTCAGAAAAAAAGTGAGTAACAGAGCCAATGACTTGAAGGACCCTGGAGGGTGAAGACCTTAAAGCTTCCACAGAAGATACAGGGCAGCATTAGAAGCTGTCAGTAGAGGCCACCACAGAGGCAAGTGCCCACAGAGCTGGCTTCCCTCTCTGATGCCAGAACAATTTATAAGGTCACATTTTGGAAAAGGAGAGCTAGAGAGAAGGAGAAAGAATTCTGTAGCACTAAGCTTAACCAATCAAAGCAGACCCCATCCAACAGCCTATTTAAGTTTCTACTATCAGTGAAAACAGAAAACTGAAAAAAAAAAAAGTTAATTCAGTTTTCGTTACAGAGAAGTGAAATAACATTTCTGCAGTTCAAAGTACTACTCACCTGGTGCATATCTGATTTAGGAACCATTATTTTTACTATGAGAAAAAAATTATACATTCATGTATGTGTGCATATATTAATAACCTATTTAGCCTCTGTCTTATCAGGCTGCCATCCCTTTTTCTGATTTCTATCAGAAATTATGTTTTTAAGTGATCTAACATTTTCCCATTGGTTTCTTGTATTTAAATGCATGTAAAGAACTCAATTAAAACCAATAAAGTTTTTTCATCTCAAATATTTCTCATATCTCTTTAATCTGCTTTGTTGAGGCAGTTAAGTTCCCCAACACATATTAAGTCTCATTTATTTCTTTTTTTTTTTCTTTTTGTGACAATGTCTCACACTGTAAACTAAGCTAGTCTGGAACTTATTGCATAGCTCAGGCTGGCTTCAAACAGCAATCTTCCTGCTTTAGCTTCTAGAGTTTTGAGACTGCAGGTCTCATCCACCACACTTGATTTCAGTTACAAATTTTGCGGTCTATGCAAAATATCTTCCATAACTCTAACACAGAGTAAATTTACTTTCTACAAGTGCATGTCAGCAGTTATTAAACTACAAGCTTGCCTGGCCCTTTCCTACCCGGAGTTGGCTCTGCCTACTAAAGCAGAGTTGAATTTGAAGTCCTCATCCTCCTGTCAGTTCTCTTGTATGTGTTCTCTGGGGGGCTCATGACAGAGAATCCAGAAGAAAGGTAAATATAAAAATTTTAAGGCCACAGGCTATGTCTGGGAAATCTTTAAATAGGGAAAGGTCTGAAAACTTTGAGAACAGTTCAGGAACAAAAAGTATGTGGAAGCAGTAGTGATAAATAAGAAAAGGAATGAGAAAATATATTTAAATATTACTATTCTTTATCTTTGCTCCTACTTTTTGAAACAAACACAATACAAATCTCATTGGCTTTAAGACTGGCTTTATGCTTATCTTAAGGTAGTTCTACTGATTCTGGACACTGTATAAATCAACAGGCTTGCTTCTGATGTGAGATAATGACTGATTTTATATCTTGATGGTTTGTAATCTCTATTATACTCAATTTTACAGAAATTGACCCAAACTACTTGACTTGTTTTGAAATATTTTATCTAAAAAAGTGGGCAGGATGCATCTCATGAAAGTTTCTCTACAACTTCATCCATATGCATTGCTTACTTTCTTCCATAATACAGAATCTCAAAGTCTTAGAGACAAAAAAAAAATATCTCTCTTTCTCTCTCTACTGTTGTTCACTGGAATCAGTTGGACTTGTCTGCTACATTTAGATTTAAATGTAGTTTTGTTGTTGTTGTTGTTAATTTCTCTTCATGGTTATTGAGATGGCAACAAGCTAAAGAATAGTTTCCACTGAGAAAAACAAAAAGAAAAAGACAGAAGTTCTATAAAGCCAAAACACTACATGTGCATTTTAAGACCTTGCTTACATCACATCCACTAAAATCCATTGATCCAAGCCTTCAGTTTGTTGGCTAAGTGTTGTATAACAATCTCCTTTAAAATTAAAACTCTCCAAATTGAAAGGAAGCTCATTGAGACACAAAATGTTAAAGAAGGCTGGGGTGAAATAGCAGCATGTTCTAAGGAGAGGTGAAAACATTCCAACCTGCAGGGATTTTAAAGTTCATGAAGATGAATGGGGAGGAGGTCCCCCCTATCAGTGGACTTGGCAAGGGGCAGGGTGGAGATGAGGGAGGGAGGGAGGGACTGGGAGGGAAAGAGGGATCGGGACACGGCTGAGATACAGAGTTAATAAATTGTAACTGATAAGAAAAAAATAAAATTAAAAAAAAAAGTTCATGAAGAAAACAACTCATAGTCCTCAGGCAGTCCCTAAAACTTAACAAATACACTAGACCTCCCCCTCTCCAAGAGTATATTTTTAGTAAGGACTGTTGAGATACACTTTCAGACCAACCAAGCCATTTGAAAGAGACAAAGACCTACCAGGCTGCTTAGGAGACTCTCAGACATGCTGAGCTACTTGAACATGGCATACCTGCCAAGCTCCCTAGGAGAGCTTGACCACCTGAGTTGCCTGAAAGGGACACACTTCAGTCTGTCAAACTGTCTGAAAGTGATGTTCTGAGCTCCCAGTTTTCAGCTATTCCTGAGCTGTCACCCATGCTGGGCTAGGATTTTGGCAATGAGTTTGTCTTTGAGTTATTTCTGCTCCTACAAGTAGCCCCTCACCCATGCTTCTGTGTAACCACAATAAAACTCATTAGTTCACCAACATGGATTTCCATTGTATCCTTACTTTGGTCCATGTCTGGGGTCATTTCTTCTCAGCATTCCAAGTCAAGAACTGGAGATACACATACATTATAGCATATAGTCATTTTACCACCAAAAAGAATAAAAAACTGAGACTAGTAACTCAATCTGAACATACTGCTAAATTATTGCATTTTTGTTATACCTGTTGTCTTAGTCACTATTCTTTTGCTGTGAAGAGACACTATGACCACAGCAGCTTTTACAGTAGAAAGCATTTAATTGAGTGCCTGCTCACAGTTTCAGAAGCTGGGAGTGGTTCAACCTTATCTGCAGGCAAAGAGAAATAAATTCTGGGTTTGGGATGGACTTTTAAAACCTCAGCCCACCCCCAGTGACACACTTCCTCCAACAAAGCCACACCCTTAACACTTTTAATCCTTTCAAATAATGACTCTCTGTGGTGACAGAGTGTTCAAATAGATGAGCAGATAGGGGTCATTCTTGTTCGAATCATCATACCTGTATTGAATTTTACATTTTCATACATTAGTGCTTGCTAAAGAGTTTCTTAATAAATTCAAAAGTTCCAATGTGACTTATCATGATTTATAACCATGTGAAAAATATAGCCAAAAGCTAATTTCATTACTTTAAACCACATTCCTTTTCTAGGAAGATGCACAAGCCATGGTAACATTTCAAAATGAATGTTATAAATACATAGATTTGCTAGTCACATGAGAACTAGATGCAAATATCTATAGGCGTTCTTCTTTGCCTAGTGTACCACATACTTCTCTATACCTGCACTACTCACTCATATGACACCTTGTATCTATTCCTAGCTACCCACATTTGGAGTTAAAAGAATGTGCTTTGGCACTGGAAAAGATACCAGCTTCAAAGAAAACATAATAGCAAATTTAAACCCTATGATGGAGAGGATGATAAGCCACAAAAATCACAGTTTGATTTTAAAAACAGCAGGGAGTAAAGAGACTAAAAGAATACACTGGAATAGCTGATATGATAGAAAATGAAGATTGCTTTTGCCAAAGACCATTTTCCAAACTTACAGAAACATGACAGTCTACCCATTAGAAGATGGGGGACTTTCAGGAGAAAAATCTACCGAGTCCAGAGGAATCTGCAAGTCTTCCATTTAAAAAAAAAAAAAAAAGCATGAATAATGGTTAAGGCAGAGATGACTGTTATAAACAAATAGGTGGTGAATATTTTCATTCTAAAAGAAGAAAAATGCTTAGCCCTCATCTTAACAGCATTAAATGTCAGAACAAAGCAGAAGTCTTGCTTAGGAGCAGATAAGAGAAGAAATGTGAATGGCCCTTACTCCTCCATGTCAATGGTAGTAACAGTGTTGCTTCCATGCTTTCACTGCTATGGAAGAAGCATGGTTTTAGCTTAATATCTGCTGTTAGCTATGGAATCCTCGTCTTTCACTTACAGAGTCTGCCTGAGGCATCAGCTACTCATAACAAATTTAAAACTATATAAATACATTAATATGTTTACTCTCTTTTTACATAGAGACAATGTGGCTGGGAGTGAGGGGCAATCTGCAAAATAATGTTTAAAGCTTTTCAAAAGGGAGTTAGCATCGTATTTCAGAACACTACAAATAATATTGTTGTTTACATCTTACTTCATCCAAATCAGTCTCTTTAGACTTGTGTTCTGTTTTTTTGTTTTGTTAGCCTTCAAGTGTATTTTAATAAGGTGATGCTGCATCAGTGCTCCATTTCTCAGAAAACTTGAAACTGAAGATATCAGGAACAAATCATAGTACACCAATAAAAAATGCACAGGGTAGCTACCTAAGATAGGCAAGGCTTAGAGTAACTGTCAGACCTTCAACACACAGCAACCCTGTTCCCAGGATTGTAATAGGCCTATATAGAAAAGCTGTGAACAGCAACATGTAGACACAAAAAGTCCTTCATTCTTGGGTAGTCCTTACCCAAGAAAAAGAAGAAGACAAGATAACATAAGCTGTTTTTAATGATACAGTAAAATGAAAACCTCTAAGAGAAATTGTCTTCCTTACGACATGAAGGGGTCATATATGAGATATAACAGAACTCCATTCATGCTGTAACCTGTGTGGACATTTGTCTGAACTCTCACCTAGGAGTGGAGGAATTGGGCTAGGTCATTGGAGGATATTTAAGTTTTGTGGTATTTATGGCAGTGTCTCTGGGGTTGACGGAAATAAAAATGGAATAGATGGAGAAAGAAAAGAAAAGAAAAGGAAGAGAGAAAGAAAGGAAGGAAAGAAGGAAGAAAGGAAGGAAGAAAGAAAGAAAAAGAGAGAGAAAGAGAGAAAGAAAGAGAGAGAATAGGAATGATCACATTAATGGAGTCCATTTTTCTATGGTTCTCCAGGCCCTCAGCTATCCATATACTTCAGGAATGCACCAGACTTAATAAGGCAATATACCAGACTTTGATTTGTTGAATACCACCCCTCCCTTGCCCTCTGCCTCCAAGCATACTCCCTAGAGTAGCACAGGTAGGGAAGACCTAGCTATTGGGAAGGATCTCTAACACCTTTCCAGACTGGAATTCTGGCTAGTCCATAAAGAGATCTTCTTTTAAGGGCTGGGAAATTAGACACTGAAACTTTATTTAACATTGGCGGCATTTATTTGGAGCAAATTCAGCTCCCGGAGCTGGACGGTTGAACACAAGAGGAGCTACACCAGTTGTTTCAATTCCTTCCATTGTAGCAGCCTGACTGAGACATTCAGCTGTTGGTGGGGTCAATCCCAGGGTCCCATCTGGCATCATAGCGGCGGGTCGTAGAGGAGCTGGAGTACCACTTGGCACAGGAGCAGAGAGCATGGCGCCTCTACTGTTCATGTCTGTAAGTACTTCCTTCCCATAGCCATTTGACCCATCGTATATGTTGTTCTCTCACATCAGGGAAGGTTCCCTTGAATCCTTCCTGCTGTCGTCACATCGTTCCTTCTTGTTGCCACCACATCACTTCTTCCTCAGAGTGCCTGCTCTCCTACTCCTGACTGAACTCTAGCTGTTTTCATTTCTGAACCTCTTGGTTATTGACACCTCATCAAATCCTGCCTCATTCGCATAACCTGATGCTCATGGAATGCTACCTCCATCTCCATCCCCAGCCACTCATGACCCTCCTTGATGTTTCGGTCCACTTGATCCTGCTGTTGCCTCTCGGTCTCAATGAGTGCCTTCCAACGCAAGGCATACTCATACTCAAAAGACGGAAACTGTGCAAACCCGGTTGGCTGCTCTCGCTCCTTGTGAAGTTGCTGGGTTTTTTCCTATCCAGCTTCTCTGAAAGTCCCTCTTTATCATCCAACTGGTCCCTAGGCTCCACCGTCACAGGCTGAGAAAATGTGGTTAGCAAGAAGGACCCTTCACTGCATCGTCAGAGCTTTCTGAGCAGCTGCTTTCACTGAGAACTCAACAATGCCCTTTCCTGAGGGCCTTCCTCGGTCCTCCACAATGACCACAGCCCTCTCCACCTGCCCAACAGAAAAGGCTTCTTCCAGCAGTTCGTTGGACACATACTGAGAAAGGTTGTGGACTGTACGGGATGCACTATGACAGGCAAAGCTTACACGCAGCTGCTTTCCTCGGAGCGCATTGTCCCGCTCCAGTCTGGCAATTTCTGCTAGGGCTCATGCTTCCTAGTGAAGAAAGCCGAAGCCTTTCTCCTTAAACACAAAAGCTTCTTTGTCTTCCTCTGTGGGCTGGTAAAGCTTCTCCCCCCTCAGGTGGAAGTGATCAAAGAGCCAGCCCATGAGTTCATGTCAGAGATGGTCCCTGTTCCTATTATTGGGGAACCCTCTTGGACACTGAGCTTGCAATGGGCTACTTCTGTGCAGGGGTTCTAAGTTATCTCCATGCGTGGTCCTTGTTTGGAGTATCATTCTCAGAAAAGACCCCTGTGCCCAGATTTTTTGGTTCTGTTGCTCTCCTTGTGGAGCTCCTGTCCTCTCCAAGTTTTACTCTCTCCCCCCTTCTTTCATAAGATTCCCTGCACTCTGCAAGTTTGGCTATGAATCTCAGCATTTGTTTTGATACCCTGCTGGGTAGAGTCTTTCAGAGGTCCTCTGTGATAGGCTCCTGAAGAGACCTGATAGGCTAGGGTCAGATGGAAGGAGAGGAGGACCTACCCTATCATTGGACTGGGGTGGGGCATAGGAGAAGAGGGAGGAAGGGATGGCTGGGTGAAGGTCTTCTCTACTGGTTTCCTAAAATTCTTTAGATCCATAGTCAAGCCTTCATTCTGGCTTCTGGCTTGCTGGCCATTGGTGGGAGTGCTTGCAGCAGCAGCAGTGGAAGTGATGGTGGCAGAGGCTGATGGTGATGATGATGCTGACGGTTCTTCCTAGAAATGTGGTTCTGCTTCTCCAGGCTCAAGGCTTTATTGCTCTGCATTTCTGCTCCCTTGACTTTGACATGAACACGGCAAAGCGTCTGTCTCCCAGTCCTCTCTAACCTGAACTTCCTCTGCCCACAGTTCTTTGCTCAGAATAACTGCAATTCTGCAAGGTCTCCACCATCCGGAGAAAAGCTAGACTTGCTTCTTAATGGGAGACAACGTTTTCCCATTGAGTCTTGGGAGAGTTCCATATGATCATAAGCAATTAGCTACAGACTGCTATTAAGTCACTCTGGTTCAGGCTCCTCTCCACTGTAGGTATTGCAATGGAGGAACTGCTGTATGTGTACTGAGGGCAGATTGAGTTTTAATCCCAATGACAGCACCCCACAGTAAAATGTACAGTTTCACATTCAGAGACAATTCATTCACATTCTGCAACAGTATCTATAAAACTGAACTTTATTTCAAAGAGCACTTCAGACCTCAGAAGATTAGACACACTGATGAGATTTCCATCCTGCATCAACTGTAGAACCCAGAAATGACATGAGGGACAGCTCTGTGAAGCCAAAGTCCATTCATCATGCATACCTGGAGCTCCTGGTGCCTGTCTGTGTGATATTAAGCAGTAAGAAAAATATTCCCAGTGTCTCCATACATTTTTAAGGTTTTAAAGTATTCATGTCTATGTTCTGATAAATAATGTCTCCATAGTTATAGCTATCCCAGTATTCCAGTAAGGCAATGGTTCTACCATCAGCGAGGCCTCACCTTCATGCCTCCATTCATGTTGAAAGTGAAGATGTAATGAAATTGCGATTAGAAGCAGGAGGTTCCTAGCTGGGCTTGCAAGCAATGACTCAGCCGTACCAACCCTCAATTTCATTATCTATAAAACAAGAATAGTACTGTGTTCACAGAATAAGAAGATCATGTATGTAAAACACCTGGCAGGCATAAGTCACTCAAGATTTTTAAAAATCTCTCAAACCCCAAAGATTTTGTAATTTTTGAACATTTCCTGAAAGTTTTCCCAAAATCTCTTTCTATTGAAAGGAAGTCAATTCTTCTTACTTGAAGCATTTTACAGGTACAAAAACATGAGGGCCATAAAGGCAAAATTTTTTAGAGAAAAGTCCTAAACTGTTGGCTACAATTATAAAACAGTGCTATAAACAGGGCATGGGAAAGGCCTTTAAAAATGCCACAATATGTGATGGCCCAAGTTTTATCCGTAAGCCATTTGAATTGGTACTGAGTTGGAATGATCACTATAAGTGAGAGGGAGCAAGAGAGACTACCATATTGAGCTCCAAGCACCACTTGAGCTCCCTGCGTCAGGCTTTGGGAAAGGAAGTGGAAAATCCAATCACTCAGCTAATAATCCTGGTGCATGTTGAAATGCCAGCCTCTTCTAACAAGTGATAACTCACTCCCCAATGACAGCTAAAGCAAGGGCACTACAATGTCCTCTCTCAGGAACTGGGCAGGAGATGGAAGGGAGAGGGACACAAGGTTGGGGATCAGATGTGGTGAGAACAGGGAGGGGACCGGAAACAAGAATGGACACTGGAGGTTACATCTCTTTGTCAGGCTGGAGGCCTGAATGGGGTAGGTCACTGGGAGAATATGAGTGTGACTCTAGCTGAGACACCTAACAATGGGGGGACATGAAGACTGAAGTGACCACCTCCTTGGAAGGCAGGACTAGTGAAAGGAACAGCAACCAACAACAAAACCTTTGATCAAAAAACTACCCTGCCTACAAGAAGTGCAGGGATCAAGAGGTAACAAAGAATGAGGAAATGTCCAACCAATAATTGACCTAAACATAGACCCACCCCTCTGTAGAAAGCCAGTCCCTGACACTAATAATGACTCTCTTCTATGCTTGTAGACAGGAGTCTAACTTGACTGTCACCTGGGAGGCTCCAGCCAGCAGCACTTTGAGACAGATGCTGAGACTTGCAGCCCAGCATGGGGCAGAGTTCCAGTAATCCTGTGGAAGTGTTGGGGGAAAGATGGAAGGACCTGGAGGGGCCAGGGACCTTACAAGGAGACAGCTAACCCAGTCCCATGGGGCTTACAGAGATTGAGACATCAACTAAGGAGCATACATGGTCTGGACCTGGGCCCCTGCTGTATGTGGTCAATGGGAAGGTGGGTCTTCATATGGGGGTCCTGGTAATTGGGGGTCTGTTTCTAAGGTGGACTCTATTGCCTGCTTTTGGATCACCTCCCCCAGGGAGGGCTACCTTGTTTGGCCTCAGAGGATGAGGATATGCTCAGTCCTAATGTGACTCCATGTGCTGGGGAGGGTTGTTACAGGGGGAGGAGAGTTCCCCTTTTCTTGGGGGAAATGGAGAGGGGAAGGAAAAGGGGAGACTGGGAAGAGCAGTTGTAGGGGGCCTCCCTCCTTATTTCATTTCAATTTATTTACTTTACAAAACCTTGGGTTATAAATAAAATAAAAAATAACTAAAAAAAAAAAAAAAAAAAACAATATCCTCTCTCATAGGCAAGTCATTACTGGCATCTCCTGATATGTAGATAGAACGTAATCTACCTTTGGCTTCCTGTGAATAGACTATCATGCAGAAAAGTTATTTTCCACTGTGATCTGCAGCACAGAGGTGTGATGCCTAGATACTACTTTTCAACTGGACAAGATGTATTATGTTTGCTTCCCTTTCTTTACCTTAGGGTCTAATTCTTTTTCTCTCCTATTTCCAATCCCTCAGGCTTTTCCAAGCTCCTTTAGCAAGATTCTACTTTGATCATCTATGAAATATTGCAGGCATGTAGAAGTCACTCAAACTAAAAACCTGTAAAATAATGATGATTTCACTATTCTTGAAATCTTCTGAAAGTCTTCCTTAACATCTATCCTATCCCAATTTGTGGTATAGTGAACATGTTGCCTTCTCTTGCCATCACCACCTTCTTTTTTATTTTTTTTAACATTTATTAATTACACTTTATTCACTTTGTATCCCCCCATAAACCCCTTCCTCCTTCCCTCCTAATTCCACCTTTGCTCCCTCTTCTTCACACATGCCCCTCCCCAAGTCCACTGATAGGAGAGGACCCCTCTCCGTACTTCTGATCTTAGTCTATCAGATCTCATCAGGAGTGGCTGCATTGTCATCTTCTGTGGCCTGGTAAGGCTGCTCCCCACTCAGGGAGAGGTGATCAAAGAGCAGGCCAATCAGTTTATGTCAGAGACTGTCCCTGTTCCCTTTACTATAGAACCCACTTGGACACTGAACTGCCATGGGCTACATCTGTGCAGGGGTTCTAGGTTATCTCCATGCATGGTACTTGGTTGGAGTATGAGTCTCTGGAAAGACCCCTGTGTTCAAATTTTCTGGTTCTGTTGCTCTCCTTGTGGAGTTCTGTCCTCTCCAGATCTTACTATTTCCCACTTCTTTCATAAGATTCCATGCACTCTGCCCAAAAGTTGGCCATAAGTCTCAGCATCTGCTTTGATAGTCTGTAGGGCAGAGCCTTTCAGAGGCCCTCTGTGGCAGGTTCCTAGGTTGTTTCCTGCTTTCTTCTTCTTCTGATGTCCATCCTCTTTGCCTTTTGGGATGGGGATTGAGCGTTTTAGTCAGGGTCCTCTCTCTTGATTAGTTTCTTTAGATGGACAGATTTTAGGTTTATCCTATAAGTCTATATGAGTGAGTATATACCGTGTGTGTCCCAGTGTGCTTCTGGGACAGCTCACTCAGGATGATCCTTTCCAGGTCCCACCATTTACCTGCAAATTGCATGATTTCCTTATTTTTCATTGCTGAGTAATACTCCTTTGTGTAGATGTACCACAATTTCTGCATCCACTCTTCAGTTGAGGGGCATCTGGGATGTTTCCAGCTTCTGGATATTATAAATAAGGCTGCTACAACATGGTTGAGCAAATGTCCTTATTGTGTACTTGAGCCTCTTTTGGATATATGCCTAGGAGTGGTATGGCTGGATCTTGAGGAAGCGCTATTCCTAGTTGTCTGAGAAAGCACCAGATTGATTTCCAGAGTGGTTGTACAAGTTTACATTCCCATCAGCAGTGGAGTAGGGTTCCCCCTTCTCCACAACTTCTCCAACATGTATTGTCACTTGAGTTTTTCATCTTGGCCATTCTGATGGGAGTAAGGTGAAATCTTAGGGTTGTTTTGATTTGCATTTCCCTAATGGCTAATGAGGTTGAGCATTTCTTTAAGTGTTTCTCTGCCATTTGATATTCCTCTACAGAGAATTCTCTGTTTAGCTCTGTTCCCCATTTTTTAATTGGATTACTTGGTTTGTTGCTTTTCAGCTTCTTTAGTTCTTTGTATATGCTGGATATTAGCCCTCTGTCAGATAAAGGGTTAGTGAAGATTCTTTCCCAATCTGTAGGCAGTCGTTTTGTTTTGATGACGGTGTCCTTTGCTTTACAGAAGCTTTTCAGTTTCATGAAGCCCCATTTATTGATTGTTGATCTTAGAGCATGTGCTGTTGGTGTTCTGTTCAGGAAGTTGTCTCCTGTGCCAATGAGTTCTAGGGTGTTCCCCACTTTTTTTTTTTTCTAGCCGATTTAATGTGTCTGGTTTTATTTTGAGGTCTTTGATCCACTTGGACTTTAGTTTTGTGCAGGGTGATAAGTATGGATCTATTTGCATTTTTCTACATGTAGATATCCTGTTAGGCCAGCACCATTTGTTGAAGATGCTGTCTTTTTTCCATTGTATGGTTTTGGCATCTTTGTCAAAAATCAGGTGTCCATAAGTGTGTGGGTTTATTTCTGGGCCCTCTGTTCAGTTCCATTGGTCTACCATTCTGTTTCTATGCCAGTACCATGAAGTTTTTATTACTGTTGCTCTAGAGCACAGTTTGAGATCAGGCATGGAGATACCTCCAGAAGATCTTTTATTGAAAATGATTGTTTTAGCAATTCGGAGATTCTTGTTATTGCATATGAAGGTGAGAATTTTTCTTTCCAGGTCTGTAAAGAATTGTGTTGGTAATTTTATGGGAATTGCATTAAATCTGTAGATTGCTTTTGGTAAGATGGCCATTTTTACTATCTTAATGCTGCTAAGTCATGAGCATGGGACAGCTTTCCATCTTCTGACATCTTCTTCTAATTGTTTCTTCAGAGACTTGAAATTTTTTCATACAAGTCTTTGACTTGCTTGGTTAGGGTTACGCCAAGGTACTTTATGTCATTTGTGGCTATTGTGAAGGGTGTTGTTTCTCTAATTTCTTTCTCAGCCCTTTTGCATCACCACCTTCTTAGTAAGATGTTAAGTTTATAATAATTGTTTATGTTAATGTATGGTATGCTGATAGCCCCAAAAATCAAGAAAATTACTTGCATTTTTAATTTATTTTTATATTTTTTAGTTTTTATTAATTATGCTTTATTCACTTTGTATCCCCCCTGTAGCTCCCTCCCTCCTCCCCTCCCAACCTCTCCCTCTCTCCCCCTTCTCCAACCATGTCCCTCCCCAAGTCCACTGATATGGGAGGTCCTCCTCCTCTTCCCTCTTATCTTAGTCCATTAGTTCTCATCAAAAGTGGTTGCATTGTCTTCCTCTGTGGCCTGGTAAGGCTGCGCCCCCTCAGGGGGAGGTGATCAAAAAGCAGGCCAATCAGTTCATGCCAGAGACAAATACTTGCATTCTAAGTAAGAATGATTGATGTCAAGATTAGGACAATGGTATAAGATACTAATGGTACAAGGTATTATACAGGTTTGTTTTTTTTTTTCTAACTTGAAAAACAAAAGAACAATTAGGATCTTGAGTGATGAGCCCTTTGGGTATGTTTCTCTAAAGTACTCTGATTTTTCTTTTTTTAGACCCAGTCTCTACTAAAATTCTATTATCTTATTCTCTACCGCATTCTGAAAGATTCCCATAAATAAAGCATAATGATTGTCTATGGAGAAGCTGATATGGAAGAAGGCAAAGTAGGGGCTATACATTACCAACAGATAGGCACAGTTTTTCATCCAGATATTAAGCTGTGGTTGTTCTTGTTAACAATAATACTGCCAGGATGGACTTGGGTTGCTGAAGCCATACTGCCCCTCACTCTCACCATATGATGGCTTGATCAGTAACTCAGCATTTCTTCTTTGATTCCTATTCCTTAGCATTAATGATGCAGTGAAAAAATTGCCTCTCCACTAATCTAGCCTTTGCTCTTGTTTCTCAACCTATTCAGGAGAAAAACTAAGGTTCCCCAAGGACTTCACCATCTTCCATGTCCTCATCTCTCTGTCTGACTTGTCCTAACCTTCACCACCTTGGGTCATTCAGCTCCAGATATTCCAGACTCCTCACTATTAATCAGCTACTCCTACGCCATTTAAAAACAAAAATCTACAAATTAGTATTTTATAAAAAGCAGACCTATAATTGGGGGCCTGCTATATATGATGCCATTTATTTAAAAGAATGCCATCACCACCAAAACTAGATGTGAATATACCTTGAAAGTTTTCAGCGCATAAGGGATATGGAAAGAATGGTTTTACACACCGTTATAAGTGTGTCAATAGACCGCCCACTCCCATGGAACCTGAGCCTTGCAGGAGTTTGCATGTTGCAGTTTCTATAGACAACTGTCAAGAGCTGTCACCACAACCAATGCAGAGAGGAGGGAACTCCAGCTTTGGGAAGCCAAATGTCATCTCTATGGAGAAATACTGGAGAGGAAAGATCCAGCTCTGAATCTCCACGGCATTCTTCACTGGCACCTTCCCTGGGCTACTTCCAGAATGTCGCAGCTTTCACGACAGCCATTGCTGGCACCAGAAATCACAGATGCGCACAGAGCACATTTACATTGAGCACTTGAATTTGTTTTGTTTATTTGACTTTCAACATGGGTTCTTAGATCAGTAGTTCTCATTCTGAGTTAGAAAATAAACAAAGTTCCGTCTTCTCTGGCTGAGCCAAATGTGGAATCTGACTTGCTGTCAACGCCGCAGCTGGGAGGAGCCTCCGCTGCCAAGCTGCACTGCCCCTCACAGTGTGAAGACTTTGTCAATAACCCAGCATTCCTCAGTAGATTAGGAGGGGAATGATCACCCTATCCAGACAAGGCTATGAGATGAGCAAAGACGTTGTCTCTCAGGTGCATTGTTGCAGCTGCTCATATCTGAGATCCTCGTGTCCATTTTTGCCTACCTTCCGTGTACCATTAAAAGAACACCTAGAGGGATCCTTTTACATTAGTCCTCATGAGCATCGTGACATATGACTGTAACCCCAGCACTGGAGATGGGCTGTAAGGCAGGAGGATTGCCTTGATTTGAGGCCAGCCTGGGCTACAGAAGACCTTGTCTCAAAACAAAAATTAGTCCTGACACTCTTTTGCTCAGTCCTTTGCCATCATGCCTCTCACCCCACTACAGTTCATGGTTGGTTTCTGCTGTCTCCACCTTCCTTCAGCCTTTCTGCTTCCACCAGCTCCTACCATGGCTGTTGTGAGTCATCTTGCTCTGGCACTTTGGACCCCTCACTCTTACTCAAATACTCCAGAAGCACTGCTGTTTAATAACCCTTTCAATTGTTGTTTTCTCCACTAAGGTACCCTTGCTACATATCTTCACACTCATCTCTCCCGCACCTCCCTTTATCTCTTTATTCCAAAGCTATGTTCTTGGGGGGGAGGGGGTTCCCTGGCTTTCCTGTCTAGAATCATAACTCAGCCACATCTTAACACTTTCCTTTTATTCCTTCTGTTTTTTTTTTCTCCTGAGTACAAACCAGCATATCCCATGTGTATTTGTGTGCTGTGTTGTCTGTCTCTCATTAGCTTATAAGCTTAGTGTTTAGCACATTGTTGAGAAATTAACTATCTTAGTCTGAGAAGGGAGAAAAGAATTCATTTATCCTAACTGGGATTTAGTCACATAATCCTCCCCAATGGCCTCGTGTTCATGCCTGTACACAGTAGATTTTACGGACTGATTGTTGAATCATGAAAGGGTTTTGAAAATTATTATCTTTTGGGTATAAAAAAATAGAGAGGAAGAAGAAGAAAGGAAAGAGGAGAGATAAGAAAAAGAGAGAAGAATAATGTCAGAGATGTTCTGCAGTGACAAGAGAACCACGTGGCAACAGGAAGACAGAGAGAAAGAATGGCACAGAGGCTGGGGAGAAAGCTCATCATTAAAGTGCTTTTCATTGAAGCCTGAGGACCTGAGCTCAATCTTCTGAATCTACTTTAAAAAAAATAAAAATCAGGCACAGCAGACACCTTTAACACCATCATTAGGAGAGAGAGACAGGAGAATACCCATGGATCTCAGTGGGCATCCAGCCTAACCTTACCATTGAGTTCCAAGTCTCAGGGAGAAAGTCTGTTCCAAAAGGAAAGCTAGAAGCACAAAAACAGACAGTGAACTCTACCTGCACACACACACACACACACACACACACACACACACACACACACACGTCTTATAGCTGAAAGGACCAGGAAAGTCATGGAAACACAAAAGTTCTTTTTCCATTCATTCAGTATTCAAAAGCTGTCACCACGGCTCTGTCCAGAACTCTGGAAATGTGCTGATCACCTGCTCTCCTGGGAATAACCAGGTCAGCCATTCTCTCAAGGTCATGGTGAACTTGTGAGTAGCCGCGATGCCTGACATGAATCCTCCACCCACTTCACAGTCAGGCCAGGCTACTCTCCACCAACACCTGCTCTCTCAGGAACCCTATCTAAACACACATGTAATGCTGTGTGCTAATGATTGCTGCTCTGAGCCACAGTCATCGGTACTTTATACTCTTCCATGTGCACATACTCCAGCACAGACCCCCTAACTGCACAGGTGAGACCCTCATCTGCCTGCCAGGCAGGCACCACACTTTCTACCCTATACTTCATAGCTAAAGCAGCGGGGTCCAACTAAAGGGCTTGCTGCCAGTTGTGTTTTTTCTCTGGCCTCAAGGCTGGGCAGGGGCTTTCTCTCCCAATTTAGCCCCTATTATGATTTTTACCTCTCAGTCAGAGGAGCCCTTTTTCCTGTAGCAACTCAATCTTGCAAAACTTACTTTGTGCTGAGGGAAACAGTCTTCACTTTGCAAGCTTCTCAAGAATTTTATTTTATTTTTATCTTGAGTTTCATTATCCCCAAATTTAAAACATGAGGAGAACTTTAGCTCGAGAATCAAAACTATTTTTTTTTTTGGAGTTAAAAGCTTGATGTACTTGCATAATAATTTAGCAGATCCAAACAACGGAGCAAGGACAGGTCAAATAAATTGCCGAGGTCATGCTTCTCCAGAGGAAGTATTAGATTCAGAATTGCTGATCACCAATGCTATTTGCCACGTAGTCATCTCTCCCATCCTCCTTGCAAATGATCCTGTAACATAAAATAAAATTCTATTTGTGTGGCATCCACAGGCCTTCCCATAACCCCTTCATTGTTTTCTGATGTCAGATTATTCAGTGAAGAGAAAGGTAAGATAATAGGCTCATTGACCTCTGTGTTGCTGTATAGCTGGAAGAACTCACAAGACAAGACACTACAACTGTATACTCTTCTTGGTATATACTACGGACAACTGGTGAATGTTTTTCAGAATCTGAAAGTATTTTTTATTACATTTTATTTACTTCATGTCCAGGATGGGTGTGAGTTGGTGAAGCATGCCATGGCACCCATATGCAAGTCGGAGGACAACTCTCTGGAGTCGGTTCTCTACTTCCACCATGTACGGCCAGGACCTGGGAATAGAAATCCAATTATCAAGCTTTATGACAAGCGCCTTTACCCTGAGCCATCTCCCTGGCCTGACTTTAATTTCTTGAATTGTTTCGAGTCCACTTTATTTTTATTCTGAGAAAATAAATAAATAAAAAACCTTTAACAAAGCAAAGGTTCCTCTTCCAAAGAGAAACAAGAGGAAATCAGATGTGTAAATAACTCTTTCCTTAATACCCTTGACTATAAAACCCTTTAGAGTGGCATTGCCAAGGGAAGCTCCTTAAAGTCACAGTGTCTTTAAACCTATCCCTGTGACCCATTGGTTGTCAGATCTTTCTGGAGCGACTCGGAATTCAGAATTCTCCCAGGCTCAGTTTGTGCTCATGCGCCACAGGGAACTGTGCCAAGTAGGAGTCTCAGGTTTGAGGGGCGAGGATTTTGCAGGGGCGCGGGACTGTGCGGCAGAAGAATCTCACCATCAGTGGGCGTTTAGCGCAGCCAAGCGACAGGCTGGCGCCAGGGCTCAGCTGCTGGGAGGCGCCCACTGAGGCGGGGAGAACTTTGGCGCTCAGAGCAGAACCACCCTTGGCTGGCCAGTTGTGTCGCTCCTCCGAGGAAGCCGTGGAGGTGGCGTCTGGGCGAAAAGCCCGGCAGAGAAAGGAAGAGAGGAAGTAGAGAAGGAAGAAGGAAAATGAAGCAGGCGCTTGGCGAGCCCGGGATACGGTGGCCGGCGGAGAAGAGAACCGGGGTCGGCTGCTGCTTTTCCACACCCCGGGCGTAAACGCCCTCTCCTCCGCCACCCCAGTAAATAAGTGGGTGTCGCCTGAACTGAACAGCAAGAAAAAAAGAAGCCAGCCAAGTGAGAGCACAGCTCCTCCGTCGCTGCCTCCCCCTTGCAAGTCCAGCGGCTTCTCGCAGGGCCAGACTCTGAGCCCCAGGAGTCCTGCAGATGGGGTGGGAAGGGACCCGGAGCTCAAGCCGCGGGTGACCCGAGCTGGCCGGCCGGCCTGCCGCGCTTGCGGAGAATGCTAGGCAGAGGAGCCCAAGAACCGCATCCGACACTGCCCTGAGTCCGCTAGGCTGGAACTTGGAATGCCCAGGGACCGGTCCAGCTCCTGCGACCGCTTCACCGCGTCTAGGGAAGCTGCGCGCAGGACTTGGAGGCAGAGACCTCAGGCGGTAGAGACCTCCGGCGGCGGCTGCAGAGGGGCGAGCTGGGCGCAGGAGGGGGCGCGCTTTCTTCCTGTGGGGCTCAGTAATGAGGAGACTGAGTTTGTGGTGGCTGCTGAGCAGGGTCTGTCTGCTGCTGCCGCCGCCCTGCGCACTGGTGCTGGCCGGGGTGCCCAGCTCCTCCTCGCACCCGCAACCCTGCCAGATCCTCAAGCGCATCGGACACGCGGTGAGGGTGGGCGCGGTGCACTTGCAGCCCTGGACCACTGCCCCACGCTCAGCCAGCCGCGCTCAGGACGGCGGCAGGGCGGGTGCCCAGAGGGATGAGCCAGAGTCGGGGACGTGGCGGCCACCGGCACCCTCACAAGGCGCACGTTGGTTGGGGAGCACCTTGCATGGCCGGGGTCCGCCTGGCTCCCGGAAGCTCGGGGAGAGCGCCGGGACCGAGACCCTGTGGCCGCGGGATGCCCTCCTGTTCGCCGTGGAAAACCTGAACCGTGTGGAAGGGCTACTACCCTACAACCTGTCTTTGGAAGTAGTGATGGCCATTGAGGCGGGCCTGGGAGACCTACCGCTTATGCCCTTCTCTTCCCCGAGCTCGCCATGGAGCAGTGACCCTTTCTCCTTTCTGCAGAGCGTGTGCCACACGGTAGTGGTACAAGGGGTTTCGGCGCTGCTTGCCTTCCCCCAGAGCCAGGGCGAAATGATGGAGCTGGACTTGGTCAGCTCTGTCCTGCACATCCCAGTGCTCAGCATAGTGCGCCACGAGTTTCCGCGGGAGAGTCAGGTGAGGAGAGTCTGGCGCGTGGAGTGATGTGCGCTGCCGGGAGTCGGGACCGACTGGGGGTGGGGAGGGAAGGAAGAGTGTGGGCAAAGCACGGGGCTTTTTAACTTTGATGTTTGAGGCTTGGACTATGTTCTAAGGTGGTAAGTTGCAAGACTTTAGTCGAAATAGATGAAGACATTAAAAAGTGGATGGAAACGCGAAGTTAGGGAGGTCGCGGATGGAGGGAAGAGAGTAGGGATAATGTGCTGGGGGGAGGGGAGCAGGGTGTCATGTTTTGACAAGCTGAGAGAAATGTAATGTATTCCAGACACCTGAACGTTGAGGTTCAAAACCATGGACAGTGATCGAGGGTTCTAGGCTGGGTGAAGAATGGGGGTGGAGCCCCAGGCTCGCCACTGTCTTAAGCTACCCTGGGCAGAAAGCCTGTGACAGAAAAACCAGTTGCTGCTCTTTTCGACTTCTTCCAGAGGTATGCCAGGGCTCTGTGGTGTAAGGAAACGCACATCCCTCTGACGTACTTTCAGTAAATTTTAAAGTACAACTAGTACAGAAACCATGGGTCAGGAAGAGCGGCTGGCAATCTCGGTATTGGAAACCACTGGAATTGCTGAGAGCGTGAAAGAAGGTGGGAAGACCTGTCAGTGGCTTCTTTGTCCCTGCCTTTCTTCAGTGATGTGGGCTCAGAGGCTGGACACGTGATTGCTTTGTTGATCCCATTTCTGCTCTCCTCATTTAAGGATAAACAGATAATGATTTAGTTTTTTTAAGGGTTTGGAGAAAACTTAAATATCTTTTCCACAAAGAAACTATTTGTGGACTGAAGTGTTGACAAGCAGCATGAGGCGCTGCAATACTCAAGGAGACAAGCCCTTACAACAGCACCAGCTTTGCCTTTTGTAACTGCTTTTTGTCATACCAACTCGTGTCATCTTGTCCAGGGTATTTCTGAAGCCGGTGAATGAAATGATCCCATTTTAAAGACCAAGAAACTGAGGAAAGTTTCGGAATTCAAATAGGCATTGAGCTAGGAAGAGTCTAGATGTGGACTTCAGCATCATTTTCACTCTGTGCTTTGGTTGACAAGATATTTCAAATCTCCTTTTTTCCCCCTCTGTTTTAAATTTTTCTTCACAATTTATTCATTCTATATCCCGATTGAAGTCCCCTCCCTCAACTCCCCCAGTCCCACCCTCCCTCCCTTTTCCCCTCACTCATTCAAATCTCCCTTTTTGAACTTTTAATATGCAGAGATAAAGGCAGAAGTGAGTAGGGCACTGTACACATGGAAAGTTTGATAAAAATCTGTGTCTGAAATATTCAGGGAATACGAACATTTTCCTCTGTTAGAAATGAAGATGAATCTTGCACTTTAAATCTTAGGAAAACAAGAACAAAATCCTTTCGGCAGTTACCCAGGCAGTTCCTATTTAGTGATGAGCTATAGGGAGTTGATCTGCAGAATACAGGCTAATTAGCTCTTATCTAAAATGTTTCTGTTACCTGAATCTGAATGGCCATAAACAGCACAGGAAACAGGAGTCTACAACATTGCCAGTGGCCAAAGTGTTATAAGCATGAAATTGCATACAGAGGCCACACCATTATTAACACATATGCCGAAACAGACCTAGTAAAATGCAGGAGTCAGCACACTGGCTGTTCATCACTGCTTGCATATTACCTAATCTTTCAGAAGTTGCCAATAATGGTCACAGTCACCAAACTCCTTCCCATTTGCAGATTGTTTGGCAGGACTCTTAAACAGTGAGAAATTTCTCCCGAAATTACTGTTCCTTGCTTGGAAGGGAAACTGTGTTCTGTGATGGATGTGTGCAGCACACAGCACACTAAAAGCAGACACAGGACGAAAACATGAAGCAGCGTCTAGAATCAGTGAGCTTCCAAGCTTTAAGGCCACTCTGAGAATGAAATCCTCCAGGGAGAACTGGCTACAAGAGAGTATGCAGCCAAGTGCGTTCACTTCTTCGTTTCAAATCACTGTCGTCCAGTGTTTAAATGGTAAACCTCACTATGTGACTCGGACCTAGCCTGTCCTGCTGAGGACTTCTCCTTCCATCTCTTCTTGCAATTTTAAATTCAGACATATCTAACGTGCTTTACCTTACTTTCAGTATATCAGTTAAGTGTTGTTCTGCAATCTTCTGCATTTAAAATGTCCTGCTCAATGTCAAGTCATTGTAATGTGCAGTGTTAGGATATAAGCACAATTCTGCTTCCAGCAAAATTAATAACTGCTCTTCCTCTGGCTTCTCCTGGAAAGTAGGCCTTTCCCTAATATACTGATGTAGTTTTTTTTTAAGACATTCTAGATATAAAAGGGTGTCAAAGTCATTTTACACATTAAATAAGATCAGCTTAATTTAGGCACTGTCTTTGGAGCCTATTGAACAATGACCTCATTTGTTGATTATACAATGCCTGAATAAAGTATCCAGAAGAAAGTAGACTTACCCACACAGCCAAGGAAAACAAAACTGTGCCATGTATTCAAACAATTCCAAATTGCTTTCATAGCAGGGGTAGCAACAGCTGTCCCCTCACTTTTTCTTGGGTTGCTGTTTCCCCCGCCATAGGAAGGTTTTAATTAACAAGTGATGTTTTTTTTTAATAATATCATGCCACAGCTCTTGAATGGAAGGAGATAGCAATGAGATTTATCAAAACCAGAGTGTTATTTTAATATTCTATTGATTGAAAAAATAAACACAGGGCAGGAAAGATGGGTGAGTGGTTACAAGTACTGGCTGCTCTTCGAGAGGACCCAGGTTTAACTTCTAGCATCTACATGGTGGCTCACAACCATCTCTAAACTCCAGTCTCTGATGCCCTCTTCTGTGGGCACCATGCATGCACGTGGTACACAGACAAACATGCAGGGAAAACACCCATACATAAGAAGCACATAAAAAAATAGGTGTTTAAAATTTTACAAAAATATTAAAACATAAGCAGTGAGGGGTGGTCATCAGGTAGTAAGGGGCTACTTTCCTTCAGGAATGAATCCACCAAAACTAAGTGAGTCAACTATTCACTTTTGGAAAATATGTGGCCATGGTAACCATATAATAAAGGATTAATACAACATGGAATGGGTCAAAGTACATTTCCATCCAAAATATTTCTACTTCACCACCATATTCACACTCGTCCCTGAACCTGACCCATTTTATTTAGATCAGTTCTTTCTGAATTCCATTGCTATGACTTTCTAATAATGATGTCACCATGAACCAAGTGCTATTCACATTTAAGTTACAGTGGGTTTCGGAAGTTTGTTCTTTCTCTCTTTTCCTTTCCCACAGTGCCATTTATTCTAGGTCTTTTGTGTAGTCTCCTCAAAGATAACACTAAAAATTCACCGATAACTAGTGACAGACACACAGTCCTTGCTAAAATACATATCTAATGTTAAAACACCATGACAGTTTACATTAGCTAGAGCTAGTGAAACTACATAATTGACTTAGCTCCAAGATATTTGCTTCAACTGTAACTGCACGAACTATGTCCAACTCTGTACATGTACAAACACCCATACACATTAAACACACACATATACATGTGTGTGCAGATGTGTACAAAGATCCAAGGTGTCTTTCCTCAGATACCGCTTGTCTTATTCATCTATTTATTTGTTTATATTTTAATGCTGAATACAAGAGTTCTCACTGGACCTCACCTAGTAAGCCAGGCTGGCTGGGTGGTAAGTTCTGGAGATCTGTCTGTCTTCACCATGCCTGGCTTTTCAAAACAGTGGTTCTGGGAATCTCAAAGCCCACATGTTTGCAAGGGAAACATTTTATTAATGAAATAATCCTCCCATCCCCTAATATTTCCAATTCTAATTGAACAGACCAACTGCGAGTTTGTCTCATCAGCCATATGTGCTAATTAGTATATTTATTTCCACATGCATGTTAGTATTTTAGATGATTCATTTTCCCTGGCAATACTAAGCTAAGGATTTAAAGCTGTTTATTAAAATTTGGCTAACACAACACAATATTTTTGCATGGCAACAGAGGCAGAATATCATTCCAGCGTATAACAGGTGCTTCCAGAGGACCAGTAAAAAGGGTATTAATTTCCAAACAGCAGCTGTAAGTTGTGTTGGTTTTCTTTGACTTGTTCCATGCCAGTGGTTCTCAACCTGTGGGTCATGACCCTTTGGCACACCTCTATCTCCAAAAACATTTATATTAGGATTCATAAAGGAGGCAAAAATGCAGTTATGAAGTGCCAACAAAAGTGATTTTATGTTTTTGGTCACCACAGCAAGAGGAACTGCATTAAAGGGTCACAGCATTAGGAAGGCTGAGAACCATGACTCTGTGAGGCACAGCATTCGCTCTCCCCACGCCTCCAGGAAGAATTTTTCTGTGGTTTGTAACACATGACTGGTAGTAGCACATAATTATTTTTAACTTGATAAGTGATTTCACATTAAATGTCAAGTGATGCAAAATTTTTGCCTACTAGTGACCTTTTCCAGGTTCTTAATCAGAATTGAAGGCCTGGGATTGATTTGGAAGGTTTTTTAATTTGATAAATTATGTCCTTAATATTATATTTTAGCCTAAATAAGTGCTGCAGAAGAGAATAGCAGACTCCATTCATTGGGGAATTGGTTTAGTTTTCTTTGTATTTACATCAACATCAGCTAGCCTAAGAAGAATATATTTGGCCTTGGCTACTACAATGTCTCAGACTTAATTTATACTTCAACTAAAAACTGAATGCTCATTTCAATGGTTAGTGTTTAGTGCTTCACATCTTCTGGTGTTGCAAAGAGCATCATGCAAGTTTGTGCTGCTCGGTTCTGCTACATGAATACCTCAAACTCCTACCATTTTGAAAAAAATGCCCAAAAGCTATGAAATAATACTCAAAAGATTTCTAATCTACTGCTGTCTCTCATTGGCTATCCTAATCCTTGGCAGGTCACTATCTCTGAGCATCTAGTCTTGTCAATCAAAAGACTGTTTCTTAGCATTCTTCTTTGTTTCATAAATCAAATGAGAAAATAAAAATTACTATAGGTAAATCTAGTGTGATAGCCAGATAACTGCCAGAAAACAGTTGTTCAATGAGCTGAGAAGGAGCAGGGAGTCTGCTGCTTGGAGCCACCCACCCAAGTGACCCTGATACTCAACAAGGTGAGGGAAGACAGTGGGTTCAAGGCTAGCCTGCGCTACATGGTAAGTCTTAATCTCCCTACTTCTTCATCAGTCAAAAGAGCTCCACATATCTCTCCACTTACATTCTGATTTTTTTCTTTTTAGTTATTGTTATCATTTATTACAAATTATTGAATTTGTATCCCAGCTGTGGCCCCCTTCCTCATCTCCCAAACCCATCCACCCTCTCTTTTCTTCCCATATTCTCCTCCCCTAGTCCACTTTCTGATTTTTTTAAGAGCAACTAGGTTCACAGATAGCTAGCATATCTGCCTGGGAACACACAGATCTGTTTCTATACCAATGGAAAATTTTACTTATGCCACACCTAACAATATCTAAAACTCTGGACATTGCCATAAAAACTACAATATAAAATACACAAAGCTTCAGAAACCTCAGTCCTTCACTTTCATTACAAGATTTTTTAAGACAATTTTTTTCACTCAGGAGTCAATGGACACAGAATGCATCCCACCCTCATATTGTGTGCAACTTGGCTTATTCAAATATATATATATATATATATATATATATATATATATATATATATATATATATATATATATATATATGTATATATATATATATATATATATATATATATATATATATATATATATATATATATATATATATCGTGTTTCTTCATGAGGAACGCAGTGTGCTTGGTTCAAACTGGCACAGTCACCTCATTTCTTAATGGACTGATAACAATTTGCAAACCAGCTACTGAGTGGTTACTTCCCCAAGTAACTATGCAGGGCTCTCACAGCATGATATTGCTCATTTTAGCAACAGCACTCAATATAGAGATGAGAACCCCGCTTGTCTTTTCTCCTGCCTATTCTAACTACTGCCACACACTGAGAAAAGTACAACACAAGAAATGTGCTCCTAAGACTCAGCAAGGGAAATAATGTTTCATAGCATGCACTACTTTGCTTTTCAAATGGATGGTGAGAGATATTCAAGTGTTTTTCTGTTCCTCCCTTCATAAGATGACAGGGCAGAGATTTAGATGAGGAAAAGTAAGCTAAGACAATTCTTGTCTGTTTCCTTCAACTTCTCTGATCTGCTGCTGCTGTTTTGGTTTAGTTTGATGTTTTCTCTCTATGTAGTTTCCTTGAACTTTGAGGGGAGCTTCTCAGGTTATGTTAGACCTCCTGCATTGAGGGAGCTGTTGTGTTAGACTTTCTGCTTTGAGGTAGAATCTAACCTGACCATTTCTATGATTGGCCAGGGTTGGTTTGTGAGGGTTAAAGATGTGTCTTTAAGTGCTTAGATTGGAGTAGGCTGGCTCCCTTGTTAGGCTACATTATACCTCCTTGTTACATACTGAAATGTTAATCTAGGAAAAGTTACATCACATGTCTTAATAGTGTCTGTACTTTTCAAGGTTTCAGCACAAGTGTAATGACATTATCTCCTTCAGTCCTATAAGGTAGAGAATAATTTATAAATACAGACAAGTGGGGAAACGTTCTTCTAGAAAGTTAGAAGTCCTCCAGAAGAATAAATGGGGACCTCCCTCTGCAAGGAGCATCTTCCTCTGTGATGAGCAGCTCCCTCTGCATTTAGCATGTTTATTAGAGTACAATGGAACAAACCAGACACTGTCACAACATGTGTAAACTAGGGGTGGGTGAAAGGTGGAGGTTTGTCTACTTCCAGCTTTAGTTGTTTGAAACATTTTAGGTGCTACATTTTCAACTACTGGAATTTAGAAAAATCATGATATGGAATGCTGTACAGTCATTCAAAATGAGGATATACATACTGACATAGAGAAGTAGGAGAAAAAAACTACAAAGTATACATAAAATATGATATTTCTCCGAAAAAATCTGAAATTTCATTTATGAAAATATTAATAGCATAATCATATGTAAATAAGAGCAACACTGATTGGACTAAGTATGATATAATACATATTATGTATTATATATATATATATATATATATATATATATATATATATATATATGGACATAGGTGTGGTTGTGGTCTACAGGAGGAGCTGGATGGAATAGAAAGTTAGTAAATACAGCGTACTCATATCTAAAATGCTCAAATTAAAAACATTTTTACCAATCAAAATACAGAGTTCTGGAGCGCAGTCTCATCAGATACATCTACAAAACAACTCCCACACATAAGTCTCAAGGATAATTGTAGAAGAAGGAGTGGAAAGCTTGTAAGACCCAGAGGACAGGGAGTTTGCAGTGAGATCTTGTCTCCTACAAATGTCAGAAGCAACATGCATGAAGTCTCACCAACACAACTGCCTACCTAAACATGAGCCGAACAAGGACATAAGCCATAGACATGCTAAAGTAAACAGGGGAATGTCCAGGAGGCCTCAGCCTTACACAAAGACTACAAGCATCTAAGGAATACTCAGAGCTGGAAAAACAGTCTTACCCAGGGATGAGTACCATTGGTTATCCAATACCAAATGGTCATCCCTAAAAACATATATATATACAAGTAACAACATATAAACTGAGCTGGCTGTATTTGTTGTACTAGAAGTATGAATGTATGTGCAAGTCCACGTATGTATATATCAATGACTAATGAAAAATGCTATGATTTTGAAACAGAGCAAGGAGGGGTATATGGATGGTTTAGAGGGAGGAAAGGGAAGGAGAAAATGATGTAATTATGCTATAATTCAAAAAAATTAAAGAAAATTTTTAAAAGTGTAAAACTGCAAAAAATAAAAGCAATCCTAAATATTTACAACAATTGTAACCACAGAGTGAAAGTTCACATTTTGCTCCTTACATGGTGCAAATGTGCATGTGTGCACTTGTACACACACACACACACACACACACTTCCTATATAGTTAAGATAAAGAGAAAAAGATATTTTTTTTTATATTTCTTTATCCATGTTTCTCCAAACACCAATAGGAAATCAGGAAATATTGAAAAGAAAATAAATTATAGAGTATATTTACATTCATCAAAATTATTTCTTTTATCCTCACATCTGCTCTATGAAGTGTACAGGATAAATAGTCTTGTTTCATAATGCATAATGAAGGAAACGTGATGGCTGTCAGCACTGGGAGGCTGAGACAAAGTATGTTATGAGTTTAATGAGAGAAAAAGAAAGAGACTAGAGTACATAGCTACAGTTAATCTTAGCCTGAGAACGTCCTAGACATAGTGTTTAGGAAACATAATCTCTTCATGCTTCAAGTTACTGAATCATAAATTGTGATCATTTAATAAGTTTATTGTGAGCGCTACATCATTGACACAAAAAGTACTGCTTAGCAGACAGGATGTTCTGCTGATGAGGCTGCTGCTGCTGATGATGATGAAACTGCTGCTGCTGGGGAGGAGCAGGATAATGTTTCTGATGATGCTGTTGAAGATGACAATGCTGTTGGTGATGATGTTGCTGATGATGACTGCTCTTGGTGATTTTTTCTATAGCAAACTACTTCTTTGTAAACTTTCAGCATGTGTGTAACTAAGGTTGGGCTTCCTGCTCTAGTGGACCAAGACAGAAAAAGAAAGGAAGAAACCTGCTGCTTTGAAATCCTACCAAAAGCTGTGATCTCCTAAACTGCACCAGCAATGAGGTTGTAGAGGTTGTCAGCAGTGAACTGTGAGGTTTAATTTCAGCTGGCTGCTTCTTGCTTGATATGGCTCTGGGGTGGTTGGATTTCTGGGGCAATCACAGTGGTTAAAAGTTGTATTGGAATGCTTTTAGCAAAGAACTGTCAAGTTCATCCTTATCTGCTACCTGGCCTTCTCACAGAAGACGCTGAGGAACAAAACACAGGGAACAACAGAAGAGAAATAACACTCATTTCATCAGCAAATGTGTCAATTTCAGAAAAGGATTCCGTTGAACAAGTGACTAGGATTAAGGGTTTGTGGGATGTTTCTTTTTAAGTGTGTTTTTAATATTTGCAGATGAATATAATGTGTTTTCATTAAATATACCCCTATTTCTTTCCCTCCAGTTCTCCTACCCCCACCATTTTCCTTCCAATAGACCTCTGTGTGTGTGTGTGTGTGTGTTCTCCTCCTCCTCTTTCTTCTCCCTAAATCCATTCAAAGGTTGACTATTTTTTTATTTTTTTAATTTTATTTTTTTCTTATCAGTTACATTTTATTAACTCTGTATTTCAGCCATATCCCGCTCCCTCATTCCCTCCCAATCCCACCCTCCCTCGCTCATCTCCACTATGCCATTTTCCAAGTCCACTGATGGGGGGGGACCTCCTCCCCATTCATCTGATCCTGTTTTATCAGGTATCTTCAGGACTGGCTGCAAAGCCCTCCTCTGTGGCCTAACAGGACTGCTCCTCCCTTGGGGGGTGGGGAGGTCAAAGAGCCAGTCATTGAGTTCCTGTTAGAAATACTCCTTGTTCCCCTCACTATGGAAAACCAATTGGTTACTGAGCTACCACAAGCTACATCTGAGCAGAGGTTCTAGGTTATATCCATACATGGTCTTTGGTTGAATGTCAGTCTCAGAAAAGACCCTGTGCCCAGATATATTTGGTCCTTGTGGAGCTCCTATCCTTTCCCCATCATACTAACTCCCCTTCTTTCATATGATTCCCTGTACTCTACCGAAGGTTTGGTCATGAGTCTTTGTATCTGCTTTGAAAACACTGCTAGTTAGAGTCTTTCCTTCAGATGTGCTCAGTAGACTCCTGTCATATGTTCAATGCACATCCCATCTGTCTTTCTAAATGAGGATTGATCATCTTACCCCATGTCCGTTCTCTTGATTATGTTTTTTAGGTGTATAGATTTCATTATGTTTATCATATCTTATAGGTCTATATAAGTGAGTATATACCATGTTTGTCTTTCTTCTTCTGGGATATTTCACTCAGAATGATCTTTTCTAGATCCCACCATTTGCCTGCAAATTTCATGATTTCCTTGTTTTTCATTGCTGAGTAGGGTAGTAGTCCATTGTGTAAAAAGACCACAATTTCTGTATCCATTCCTCCCTTGAGGAACATCTGGGTTGTTTCCAGGTTCTGGCTATTACAAATAAAGCTGCTATAAACATGGTTGAGCAAGTATCCCTTTTGTGTACTTGAGCAAACTTTGGGTATATACCTAGCAGTGGTATAGCTGGGTCTTGAGGAAGCACTATTCCTAATTGTCTGAGAAAGGGCCAGATAGACTTCCAAAGTGGTTGTACCAGTTTACATTCTCACCAGCAGTGGAGGAGGGTTCCCCTTTCTCCACAACCTCTCCAGCATGTGTTGTCACTTGAGTTTTTCGTCTTGACCATTCTGATGGGTTTAAGGTGAAATCTCAGGGTCATTTTGATTTGCATTTCCCTGATGGCTAATGAGGTTGAGCATTTCTTTAAGTGTTTCTCTGCCATTCGATATTCCTATACAGAGAATTCTCTGTTTAGCTCTGTTCCTCATTTTTTAAGTGGATTACTTGGTTTGCTGCTTTTCAGCTTCTTTAGTTCTTTGTATATACTGGATATTAGTCCTCTGTCAGATAAAGGATTAGTGAAGATTCTTTCCCAATCTGTAGGCAGGCGTTTTGTTTTGATGACAGTGTCCTTTGCTTTACAGAAGCTTTTCAGTTTCATGAGGTCCCATTTATTGATTGTTGCTCTTAGAGCCTGTGCTGTTGGTGTTCTGTCCAGGAAGTTGTCCCTGTGCCAATGAGTTCTAGGCTGTTCCCCACTTTTTCTTCTAACACATTTACAGTATCTGGTTTTATGTTGAGGTCTTTGATCCACTTGGACTTTAGTTTTGTGCAGGGTGATAAATATAGATCTATTTTCATTTTTCTGCATGTAGACATCCAGTTGGACCAGCACCATTTGTTGAAGATGCTGTCTTTTTTCCATTGAATGATTTTGGCTTCTTTGTCAAAAGTCGATTATTCATAGGTGTGTGGGTTTATTTCTGGGTCTTCAATTCGGTTCCATTGATCCTCCTTTCTGTTTTTATGCCAATACCATGCAGTTTTTATTACTATTGCTCTGTAGTACAACTTGAGAATGGGGATGTAGATACCTCCAAATGATCTGTTGTTGTACAGGATTGTTTTGGAGATTCTGGGTTTTTTGTTTCTCCATATGAAGCTGAGAATCTTCTTTTCAAGGTCTGTAAAGAATTGAGTTGGTATTTTGATGGGAATTGCATTGAATCTGTAGATTGCTTTTGGCAGGATGGCCATTTTCACTATGCTAATCCTACCAATCCATGAGCATGGGAGATCTTTCCATCTTCTGAGATCTTTTTCAGTTTCTTTCTTCAGAGACTTGAAGTTTTTCTCAAACAGGTCTTTCACTTGCTTGGTTAGTGTCACCCCAAGGTACTTTCTGTTATTAGTGGCTATTGTGAAGGGTGTTGTTTCCCTAATTTCTTTCTCAGCCATTTTGTCTTTGGTATACAGGAGGGCTTCTGATTTTTTTGAGTTGATTTTGTATCCTGCCACTTTGCTGAAGGTGTTTATCAGCTGGAGGAGTTCTCTGGTTGAATTTTTGGGGTCGCTCATATATACTATCATATCATCTGCAAACAGTGACACTTTGACCTCTTTCTTTCCGATTTGTATCCTGTTGATCTCCTTTACTTGTTTTATTGCTCTGGCTAGGACTTCAAGTACTATGTTGAAGAGGTAGGGAGAGAGTGGGCAGCTTTGTCTTGTCCCTGATTTCAGTGGGATTGATTTAAGTTTCTCTCCATTGAGTTTGATGTTGGCAATAGGCTTGCTGTATATTGCCTTTACTATGTTTAAGTATGTGCCTTGTATCCCTGATCTCTCCAAGACTTTAAACATGAATGGGTGTTGGACTTTGTCAAATACTTTTTCAGTGTCTAAGGAGATGATCATATGGTTTATCTCCTTCTGTTTGTTTATGTGGTAGATTACATTGATGGATTTCAGTATGTTGCACGACACTTGCATGCCTGAGATGAAGCCTACTTGGTCATGGTGGATGATATCTTTGATGTGTTCTTGGATTCGATTTGCAAGTATTTTATTGAGTATTTTTGCATCAATGTTCATAAGAGAGATAGGTCTGAAGTTTTCTTTTTTTTTTTGTTGGGTCTTTGTGTGGTTTAGGTATCAGGGTGACTGTTGCTTCATAAAATGAGTTTGGTAATGTACCTTCTGTTTCTATTTTGTGGAATAGTTTGAGGAGAATTGGTGTTAGCACTTCTTTGAAGGTCTGGTAGAATTCCGCACTGAAACCATCTGGCCCAGGGAATTTTTTGGAGGGGAGACTGTGAATGACTGCTTCAATTTCCTTGGGGGTTATAGGGATATTCAGCCTTTCTACCTGATCTTGATTTAATGTTGGAAGATGGAATCTATCAAGAAAATTGTCCATTTAATTTGGGTTTTCAAATTTTGTGGCATATAGGCTTTTGTAGTATGACCTAATGATTGTTTGAATTTCCTCAGTGTCTGTAGTTATGTTCCCCTTTTCATTTCTGATTTTGCTGATTTGGATAGATTATCTCTGTTTTTTAGTTAGTTTGGCTAAGGGTTTGTCTATCTTGTTGATTTTCTCAAAGAACCAGCTTTTTGTTTCATTGATTCTTTGAATTGTTTTGTTTCTAATTGATTGGTTTCAGCCCTGAGTTTGATTATTTACAGATCTTTGCTCCTCTTGGGTGTATCTGCTTCTTCTTTTTTCTAGGGTTTTCAGTTGGGCCATTAAGTTGTTTGTATGTGATGTTATGAATTTCTTCTTGCAGGCCCTTAGTGCAATAAATTTTCCTCTGAGCACTGCTTTCAATGTATCCCATAAATTTGGGTATGTTGTGTCTTTATTTCCATTGAATTCTAGGAAGTCTTTAATTTCTTTCTTTATTTCTTCCTTAACCCAGCTGTCATTGAGTAACAAGTTGTTCAGTTTCCATGTGAGTGTCGGCTTTTTGTTATTTCTGTTGTTGTTAAGGTCCAGCTTTAGTCCATGGTGGTCAGATAGAATACAAGGGATTATTTCAATCTTTTTGTATCTGTTGAGGCTTGCTTTATGACCAACTATATGGTCTATTTTGGAGAAGGTTCCATAAGGTGCTGAAAAGAAGGTATACACTTTTGAGTTTGGATGAAAAGATCTGTAGATGTCTATTAGGTCCATTTGATTTAGGGATTCTGTACTGTTTTTATTTTCCTATTTTTTTCTGTATAGTTGATCTGTCCCTTTGTGAGAGTGGAGTGTTGAAGTCTCCCACTATTAAGGTATTAGAATCAATATGTGATTTAAGCTTTAATATTGTTTCATTTACGAATGTAGGTGCTCTTGTATTTGGGGCATAGATATTCAAAATTGTGATGTCCTCTTTGTGGATTTTTCCTTTGATGAGAATATAGTGGCCCTCCTTATCTTTTTTGATTAACTTTGGTTGAAAGTCTATTTTATTAGATATTAGGATGGCTACTCCAGCTTGTTTTCTGGAACCATTTGCTTGAAAAACATTTTTCCAGCCCTTTACTCTGAGGTAGTGTTTATCTTTGTTGCATAGGTGTGTTTCTTGGATGCCACAGAATTTTGGATCCTATTTCCGCAACCATTCTGTTAGTCTGTGTCTTTTTATTGGGGAATTGAGTCCGTTGATGTTGATAGATACTAGTGACCAACAATTGTTACTTACTTTTGATTTGGGGTTGGTGGTGTCACTGAGTTTCATTGCTTGTATTCTTTTGATTTTTTTGTTGTGTAGTTTTCTATTTCCTCTATTTCCTTAGATGTAGTTGTTTTCTTTGGTTTGGAGTTTCCCTTCTAGTAACTTCTTTAGAGCTGGGTTACTATGTAGATATTGTTTTAATTTGGTTTTGTCATGGAGTATTTTGAATTCTCTGTCTATGTTGATTGAAAGTTTTGCTGGGTATAGTAGTCTGGGTTGGAATCTGTGGTCCCTTAAGGACTGTATGATTTCTGTCCAGGCCCTTCTGGCTTTCATAGTTTCTGTTGAGAAATCTGGTATGATTCTGATAGGTCTACCTTCATATGTTACTTGGCCTTTTTCCCTTGCTGCTTTTAGAATATTTTTCTTTGTTCTGTAGGATCAGTGTTTTGACTATGATGTGACGTGAAGAATTTCTTTTCTGGTCTAGTCTACTTGGTGTTCTGTAGGCCTCTTGTTTGTTTATGGCCATCTCTTTCTTTAAGTTGGGAAAGTATTCTTCTATAATTTTCTTGAAAATATTTTCCGGACCTTTGAGCCTGATGTCTTCTTTTTCTCCTACTCCTATTATTCTTAGATTTTGTCTTTTCATGGTGTCCTTGATTTCTTAGATGTTTTGTGTTTGGAACTTTTCTGATTTTATTTTTTCTTTGAGAGACGTGTCAATTTCCACAAGTGTATCTTCGGCTCCTGAAATTCTTTCTTCCATCTCTTGTATTCTGTTGGTGATGCTTACCTTTGTAGTTCCCGATCTCTTCTCTATGTTCTCCAGCTCCTGGTTTTTCTCTATTTGTGTTTTCTTTATTGATTCTAATTCTGTTTTCATGTCTTGCACCATTTCCTTCATCTGTTTGAATGTAGAGTCCTGCTTTTCAATGACAGCTTCTATTTTTTTGTCCGTTTTCTCTCTATGTATCACTAATTGTGCCTCTACTTCTTTGGCTATAATTGCCTGTATTTCTATGAGAGCTTTGTTTATTTCTTCTTTATTTGCCTTCATTTGTGTGGACTTTTCTTTGAGAGCTTTGTGCATTTCTTCTTTATTTGCCTCAATTTTCGTGGTCATTTCTTTGAGAGCTCGATTTGTTTCCTCTTGGTTCGTCTCGATTTCTTTGGCTATTTCTCTGAGGACTTTGTTCATTTCATCTTTATGGGCCTCTAATAGTTGGAGAAACATAGTTTGGGGTCGTTTTCTTGTATATCTAGTGAATTGAAGTGTCCATTGTTTTGTGGGGTTGCTGGTGAGGTCATTATGTCCTGATTTTTGTTGGGTGTGTTCTTACGTCTGCCTCTAGCCATCTGGTTATTTATAACCCTCACTGTTTGTTTCTCGAGTTGTAGTTCGGACTATGATCATCCCTTTCTGTTTTCTGGGCTGTTTTTTCAGGAAGATGAGAGAGGTTCACTGGTTTGGGAGTGTGCGTTGTGGTTTCAGTTTTGCCTAAGTAAGGAATGTGATGCTGGCCCTATTCGCATGTTCTTTTAGCGGATGCAGTGTGCATGAGAGGATTCTTTGACTATTGCAGTGGCCTGCAGGCCACTATTATGCAATTCTGTCTGAGATCCAGGGATTTTTTGCCTGGATTACACTGATGTACCCACAAGGCAGAGGCTTCAACGTTGGGGTCGCTATCCCAAGAATCCCTATGATGCCCACACTAGGGGTGTGGGTGGCAGGGATCTCATCTGGTTGCTTCTGTGGAAAGTCCCTGGATCTGGGGCAAACTCTCCTTAGAAGGCTCACTCACTCTCTTGCAGGACCATTTGGAATACATAGGGGTTCCCCTTGCTCTCTACTCTCTGATTTGGTCCTGCTGCGGAGAATGCGTGGGTAGGCTAACAGCTCTGTGACACTGTGGCCGCAGGACTCGATGTCCACCTTTCCTGTGTGCTGCCTCTCTGTGCTTTCCCTCTGCCAGGAGGGGTTATGTTGACTGCTCCTGGAGTAGCCCGGGAAAGAATTAGGTTGAGTGTTCTCAATCCCAGATTCCAGGCCCAGATCTCTCTGCCAGAAGCAGCCTGGTGGTAGAACTATGTTTGCTGATCCCGAGAGAGTACCAGGTAGGGTTGAGTGTCCTCAGATCCAGAGCTTGGGTTTCTTTGCTAGGGGCCACTGGGTGAGCTGGAGAGGTGGTGCTGTGTCCTGTGGCAGGCTGCCTCTCTGTCCTTCCCCTCTGACCTTCCCCTTTGCTAGGGCAAGCTTATGGCGGTGCTCTCAGGGGATTGCCAGAAGGGGTTGGGACTTCTCAGTCCTGATCCTGAGCCGGGGTTTCTCTGCCAGGGGTCGAGGGGCCACCGGTGCTAGGAGTTGGTGCTAGACCTTATTGCGCTGGACACGGGAGAGTCTCAGGACGTGTTGAATGACCACAGTCCCAGATCCCGAGCTGAAGTTTGTTTGCTAGGAGCAGCCAGCAGCACTGGGGTCCCGGCATTGTGAAGCTGCTGTGTGTCTCTTTATCCTTCTGCTCTGCTGCGGCAGGGTGATGGCGGCGTTTGGGGGAGTGCTCAAAAGGATTGGGTTTTCTCAGCCCCGATCTCAGGTTGGGGTACAGACAATGTGGTCTGTGGCAGATTCTGCTGGATGCCTCCTGCCTCCTCCAAAAAGGGAGTAGGGATTTTGAGCTGGGTGCGCAGCTGCTCTCTGCACGGCGGGAGTTCAATTGTGATGGCGGCAGGTACCCGCCATGGTTGGAGAGACCTTCCAGGAAAGACTGGGTGACCTGTGATCAGACTCGCAACTTTCCTTCCCCATGGGGTTTTCTTGCGACTGGGACTCCCACCCTTAGGCCCCCTTGTGCCCACTAATCAGCCTGGGAAATTGATCGTGATAAGCAGGCTTGCGGCTCCAGCCTGGACACCCAAAGCCCGCGTTGCCGGGTTCTCTTCCGGGTTCTGGCTGGGCAGCCGAGAGTGGACCCAACCGATTCCCATGCAGTGGGAGCCTCCCTCACCTGGGAAACACGATCGATCGCTGTTCTTTTAGGGCCCAGAGTTCAGTCTGCTGGTCACTGCACGGAGAGTGCTGTCCCGCTTCTCAGACACAGAGCTCTCCCGGAGCCGCCATCTTGGCCCCCCTTGACTATTTTTATAATAGCATCTGCTAGCTCCCATTTGGGCTAACAAAAAAAAAAAAGGATGTGACAGAGATGGAGGACAAGAAGTGTGTGTCTGTACAAGAGTTTGATTACTATTAACTGGCAGGCTATATAACGGTTCCTCAGGTGTTTTCAGATCCAAACTCTCAAAACCTGAGATGTGACTATGTTCAGTATCATGAGGTTGAGAAGTTGTGTTAGCATATATATTCATGTGGACTCGATGCAATCACAAGTGTCTGTGTGTGAGTGATGCAGGAAGAAGCCAGAGTTTGGTAATGCAGTGACAGAAAGAGATTGGATTGATTTCCTGGAAGGGAAATTAGAGCTATGGATAAAGGACCTATAAGTCAGGGAATACTGGAAGCCACTGGGAGGGGAAGGGAACAGAATCTACTTCACACGTCACAAAAACAATCACCCTGCACCTACCTTGACTTCAGGCCTAAGAAACAGACTAAGACTTTCAGTGTGGGTAATAAAGGCTTGAGGTTTTCTCCTAAATCATTAATTTTCTGACATTTTGTTATAGCTACAAGTTAAAAAGAAAAATCAATGCACCCATTCACCCAGACTTCTACAGAAAGAAAACGAGGAAGAGATAGGATGAAGTGGCCTGGCCTTCCTCACCTTGGAAAGCAACTGCTGGTTCAACATATGGATTTTGGAGCTGAGGAAAATAGTTAGTGAGGTCAAGTACATGCTGTTATCTTCTAAAACACGGGGGCTCTGCTCACCATCAACAGGGATTCCACTGATGCTTTCAGCTTTTTATTAAGGGGACAGAGTCGGCCTCAACGTGACTTGAGGTTCAGAACTTTCTTCACATGTTGCCACAGCACACCTGTGAGGGTCAGAAGACAACCTTGGGGGTTAGCCCTTCTCTTTGCTTTTTTTTTTTTAATCTTTTTTTTTTTATTAATTACACTTTATTCATTTTGTATCCCCCCATGAGCCCCTCCCTCCTCCCCTGCCGATCCCACCCTCCCTCCCCTTTCTGCATGCATGCCACTCCCCAAGTCCACTGATAGGGGAGGTCCTCCTCTCCTTCTTTCTGATCTTAGTCTATCAGTTCTCATCAAAAGTGGCTGCATTGTCCTCTACTGTGGCCTGGTAAGGCTGCTCCCCCCTCAGGGGGAAGTGATCAACGAGCAGGCCAATCAGATTATGTCAGAGGCAGTCCCTCTTCCCATTACTATGGAACCCACTTGGACACTGAACTGCCATGGGCTACACCTGTGCAGGGGTTCCAGGTCATCTCCACAAATAGTCCTTGGTTGGAGTATGAGTCTCTGGGAAGTTCCCTGTGTTCAAATTATCTTGTTCTGTTGCTCTGCTTGTGGAGTTCCCGTTCCCTCCAGCTCTTACTATTTCCCACTTCTTACATAAAATTCCATTCACTCTGCCCATCAGTTGGCCATCAGGCTCAGCATCTGCTTTGACAGTCTATACTGCAGAAGCTTTCAGAGGCCCTCTGTGGCAGGTTTCAAGGTTGTTTTCTGTTTTCTTCTGGCTTTCAGAGGCCCTCTGTAGCGGGTTCCGAGGTTGTTTCCTATTTTCGTTTTCTTCTGATGTCCATCCTCTTTGCCTTTCAGGATGGGGATTGAACATTTTAGTTAGGGTCCTCTCTTTTGCTTAGTTTGTTTAGATGTACAGCTTTTAGTGGGTTTATTCTATATTGTATGTTTATATGAGTGAGTATATACCGTGAGTGTCTTTTTGCTTCTGGGTCAACTCAGTCAGGATGATCCTTTCCAAGTCCCACCATTTACCTGCAAATTTCATGATTTCCTTATTTTTCATTGCTGAGTAATACTCCATTGTATAGATGTACCACAGTTTCTGCATCCATTCTTCAGTTGAGGGGCATCTGGGTTGTTTCCAGCTTCTGGCTATTACAAATAAAGCTGCTACAAACATGGTTGAACAAATGTCCTTGTTGTGTACTTGAGCCTCTTTTGGGTATATGCCTAGGAGTGGTATGGCTGGATCTTGAGGAAGCGCTATTCCTAGTTGTCTGAGAAAGCGCCAGATTGATTTCCAGAGTGGTTGTACCAGTTTACATTCCCACCAGCAGTGGAGAAGGGTTCCCCTTTCTCCACAACCTCTCCAGCATGTGTTGTCCCTTGAGATTTTCATCTTGGCCATTCTGATGGGTGTAAGGTGAAATCTCAGGGTTGTTTTGATTTGCATTTCCCTAATGGCTAATGAGGTTGAGCATTTCTTTAAGTGCTTCTCTGCCATTCGATATTCCTCTGCAGAGAATTCTCTCTTTAGCTCTGTTCCCCATTTTTTAAGTGGATTACTTGGTTTGTTGCTTTTCAGCTTGTTTAGTTCTTTATATATATTGGATATGAGTCCTCTGTCAGATAGAGGGTTGGTGATGATTCTTTCCCAATCTGTAGGCAGTCGCTTTGTTTTGATGACGGTGTCCTTTGCTTTACAGAAGCTTTTCAATTTCATGAGGTCCCATTTATTGATTGTTGCTCTTAGAGCCTGTGCTGTTGGTGTTCTGTTCAGGAAGTTTTCTCCTGTACCAATGAGTTCTAGGGTATTCCCCACTTTTTGTTCTAGCCGATTTAATGTGTCTGGTTTTATGTTGAGGTCTTTGATCCACTTGGACTTCAGTTTTGTGCAGGGTGATAAGTATGGATCTATTTGCATTTTTCTACATGTAGACATCCAGTTGGACCAGCACCATTTGTTAAAGATGCTATCTTTTTTCCATTGTATGGTTTTGGCATCTTTGTCAAAAATCAGGTGTCCGTAAGTGTGTGGGTTTATTTCTGGGTCTTCTGTTCGATTCCATTGATCCACCATTCTGTTTCTATGCCAGTACCATGCAGTTTTTATAACGGTTGCTCTATAGTACAGCTTGAGATCAGGGATGGAGATACCTCCAGAAGATCTTTTATTGTAGAGGATTGTTTTAGCAATTCTCGGTTTCTTGTTATTCCATACGAAGTTGAGAATTTTTCTTTCCAGGTCTGTAAAGAATTGTGTTGGCAATTTGATGGGAATTGCATTAAATCTGTAGATTGCTTTTGGTAAGATGGCCATTTTTACTATGTTAATCCTGCCAAGCCATGAGCATGGGAGATCTTTCCATCTTCTCATATCTTCCTCTAATTCTTTCTTCAGAGACTTGAAATTTTTTTCATACAAGTCTTTGACTTGCTTGGTTAGGGTTACGCCAAGGTACTTTATGTCATTTGTGGCTATTGTGAATGGTGTTGTTTCTCTAATTTCTTTCTCAGCCCTTTTGTCTTTTGTATACAGGAGTGCTACTGATTTTTTTGAGTTAATTTTGTATCCGGCCACTTTGCTGAAGGTGTTTATCAGCTGTAGGAGTTCCCTGGTAGAGTTTTTGGGGTCACTCATATATACTATCATATCATCTGCAAATAATGATAATTTGACTTCTTCTTTTCCCATCTGTATCCCCTTGATCTCCTTCGACTGTCTTATTGCTCTAGCAAGGACTTCCAGCACTATGTTGAAGAGATATGGAGACAGAGGGCAGCCTTGTCTTGTCCCTGATTTCAGAGGGATTGCTTTAAGTTTCTCTCCGTTCAGTTTGATGTTGGCTATAGGCTTGCTGTATATCGCCTTTACTATGTTTAGATATGTGCCTTGTATCCCTGATCTCTCCAGTACTTTAAACATGAATGGATGTTGGATTTTGTCAAATGCTTTTTCAGCATCTAGGGAGATTATCATGTGGTTTTTTTTCTTTCAGTTTGTTAATATGGTGGATCACATTGATGGATTTCCGTATATTGAACCACCCCTGCATATCTGGGATGAAGCCTACTTGGTCATAGTGGATAATATCTTTGATGTGTTCTTGGATCTGGTTTGCAAGTATTTTGTTAAGTTTTTTTGCATCAATGTTCATAAGGGAGATTGGCCTGAAATTCTCTTTCTTTGTTGAGTCTTTGTGAGGTTTAGGTACCAAGGTGATTGTGGCTTCATAGAATGAATTTGGTAATGTTCCTTCTGTTTCTATTTTGTGGAATAGTTTGAAGAGAATTGGAGTTAGCTCTTCTTTGAAGGTCTGGTAGAATTCTGCGCTGAAGCCATCTGGTCCTGGGCTTTTTTTGGATGGGAGACTTTTGATGACTGCTTCTATTTCTTTGGACGATATAGGACTATTTAGTTGATTTACCTGGTCCTGATTCAGCTTTGGTGAGTCAAATCGATCAAGAAAATTGTCCATTTCATTTAGATTTTCAAATTTTGTGGCATATAGACTTTTGAAGTAAGTCCTAATGATTGTTTGGATTTCCTCAGTGTCTGTAGTTATGTCCCCCCTTTCATTTCTGATTTTGTTGATTTGGGTGGTGTCTCTCTGCCTTTTAGTTAGCTTGGCTAAGGGTTTGTCTATCTTGTTGATTTTCTCAAAGAACCAGCTCTTGGTTTCATTGATTCTTTGAATTGTTTTATTTGTTTCTAATTGATTGATTTCAGCCCTGAGTTTGATTATTTCCAGCCGTCTACTCCTTTTTGGTGTGTCTGCTTCTTCTTTTTCTAGGGTTTTTAAGTGGGCCATTAAGTTGCTTGAATGAGCTGTCTCGAATTTCTTCTTGAAGGCACTTAGTGCTATGAACTTTCCTCTTAGCACTGCTTTCATTGTGTCCCACAAGTTAGGGTATGTTGTGTCTTCATTTTCATTGAGTTCTAGAAAGGCTTTAATTTCTTTCTTTATTTCTTCCCTGACCCAGCTGTCATTTAGTAACAAGTTGTTCAGTTTCCATGAGTGTGTAGGATTTTGCTATTTCTGTTGTTGTTGAAGCCCAGCTTTATTCCATGGTGATCAGACAGGATACAAGGGATTATTTCAGTCTTCTTGTATCTGTTGAGGCTTGCTTTGTGACCAACTATATGGTCTATTTTGGAGAAGGTTCCATGAGGTGCTGAGAAGAAGGTAAATTCTTTTGTGTTTGGGTGTAAAGTTCTGTAGATGTCTGTGAGGTCCATTTGATTCATGACCTCTGTCAGAGATATTGTTTCTTTGTTTAATTTCTGTTTTGTTGACCTGTCCTTTGTTGAGAGTGGGGTGTTGAAGTCTCCCACTATTAATGTGTGGGGATCTATATGTGGTTTAAATTTTATCAATGTTTCTTTTACAAATGTGGGTGCTCTTGTATTTGGGGCATAGATGTTCAGGATTGTGATGTCTTCCTGGTGGAATTTTCCCTTGATGAGTATGAAGTGTCCTTCCTCATCTCTTTTTATTAATTTTGGTTGAAAGTCTATTTTATCAGATATTAGAATGGCTACTCCTGCTTGTTTCTTGGGTCCATTTGCTTGGAAAGTCATCTTCCAACCTTTTACCCTCAGGTAATGTCTATCTTTGTGTCTTAGGTGTGTTTCTTGTATGCAACAGATTGCTGGGTTTTGTTTACGTATCCATTCTGTTAATCTGTGTCTTTTTACTGGAGAGTTGAGTCCATTGATGTTGAGAGAGATTAATGACCAGTGGCTGTTAGATCCTTTGATTTTGATGTTGGCTGTGTTCATAAGTTTGTGTGCTTGGTTGCTTTTTGTTTTGCTGTAGTAAGGTTAATTATTTCCTGTGTTTTCTTGACAGAAGCTAATTTTCTTGGGTTGTATTTTCCCTTCCAGTGTCTTCTGTAATGCTGGATTTGTGTGTAGGTATTGTTGAAATTTGTTTTTGTCATTGAATATCTTGTTTTCTCCGTCTATGAGGACTGAGAGTTTTGCAGGGTATAGTAGCCTGGGTTGACATCTGTGTTCTCTTAGGGTCTGCATGATATCTGTCCAGGCCCTTCTGGCTTTCATAGTTTCTGTTGAAAAGTCAGGTGTGATTCTAATGGGTTTGCCATTATATGTTACTTGGCCTTTTTCCCTTGCAGCTTTTAGTATTTTTTCTTTGTTTTGTATACTTCCTGTTTTGATTGTTATGTGGCGGGAGGATTTTCTTTTCTGGTCAAATTTGTTGGGTGTTCTGTAGGCCTCATGTATCCTTATTGGCTTCTCCTTTAACTTGGGGAAATTTTCTTCAATGATTTTGTTGAAAATATTTTCTGGGCCTTGGAGAAGGGAGTCTTCTTTTTCCTCTATTCCTATTATTCTTAGGTTTTGTCTTTTCATATTGTCTTGGATTTTTTCTTGGACGGTAAAGCAAGTCCTACCTCATATCATTACTGAAACTGAGATTGACATCAAAGAAAGGATTAAAGGAATAAAGGAATGGCGAGAGGTTTTTGGTTGGTTTTGTTGTTGTTGTTTTTCTTTTCAAAAGTCTAGAGTGCATGGTTGCTGAGGATTTGTCATTCTGAGTTGGTGGTATTGTTATACTATAATGGTGAGATTTTCCTATATATTTGGAATTCATTTTTGTGTTATTCGGAACTTTATAAGTGACTGAATCTGCGCAATTCCAATCAATACTTCAGCTTGTGCATTTGCCTACCCGACCTGTGTATCCTGTGATCCTCCTAGGAACAACTTAGAAATGGACTGTCCGTACGGTCTTCTCAGTTAGCTAAGCTTTCTTAACTGTATTACAGTAGCAAGCACTCAGACCTGTATACCCACTGGCGTTTTGAGGGTTTAGATTTTGTTTGTTGGTTGTTTTGTATCAAAGGTCCCAATTGGAAGTAAAAAAGAAGCTGGATTAATACACTCAAGATTAAAAATAACATGTTTTCATGAACAAATTTTAAAAATTATTTTATTTATACTAATGCCTTGCCTGTATGCATATATATATGTATATATATATATATATATATATGCATTCATGTATGTATGTATGCATGCATGTATGTATGTGCCTCTCTGTGTGTGCGTGTGCGTGTGTGTGTGTGTGTGTATGTGTACACAATGTGCATGCTGGGTACCTGCTGAGGTCAGAAAAACGGTAAAAAAAAAACCAAAACTTAGTACTGGAGTTACAGAGAGTTGTGGGCTACTATGTGGGTGCTGGGAAATTGCACCCTTGTCCTCTCTCTGCAAGAGCAATCAGTGTTCTCAACTGCTGAGTCAACTCTCCAGTCCGTAATGAACAAATTTTTTGCTGTTCCTTTTTTCAAGAATCATGGCCTGGTTCAGTTGTAGGATATTTTATTCCAGTAGGCAGGATTGTAATAAACCATTTGCTTCTGCATACTGTGGATCAAGCCTGCACAGATTGGCATACCCAGAGGCTATTACGCTGTTGCTATTCAAGGGGTTAGAGGTCACCACATATTGGGTTCCACACATAAGAAAAAGCTTTAGGGCTGGGGAGATGACTTGCCCATTAAGGTTAGACTTACAACCAAAAATATAAGAAATGCTTTGATGTGTCTAAAAAGAAATGGTAAATCCGGTACCTGACTGACTCCTGCTTGCCTTCACCTGGTGGCAGGGATATAGCGCCACCTACTGTTTTATAAGATATGGCTGTAAATACATGCATCCAAATGGATGCCAAGCTACTGATTTAGTTTCTTTCCTGGTATTTTGACTCTAAGGAGTGCAGATGAATTCATCAAAGGGAAACCTTCTCCAACCTTATACTAAGATGCAAAGATCTCTGATCCTCTGCCAGCATCTTGATATTGCAGCTAGAAACCACGATGTTAAGATATCTTCAGTGAATGTCTATGAGGCTTGGGAGAAAGATAGGAAGACTTGCTAACTTTGAAAATGTATACTGGCCATTTATGGTGTGGAGTATAGTATGCCATTCATTGCTGCTGGTGCTTGCTACTTTGTGGGTTTCTTTTCACCATTCACCCCTCTCTATCCCTTTACTTCTTCCCTTTCAACCCTCTGATTAGAGGTATTGAATTCCCTGGAGCAAGTTTGATCTTAGCCATTAGGATATCAAATTTCTTCTTCTTCTTCTTCTTCTTCTTCTTCTTCTTCTTCTTCTTCTTCTTCTTCTTCTTCTTCTTCTTCTTCTTCTTCTTCTCCTCCTCCTCCTCCTCCTCCTCCTCCTCCTCTTCCTCCTCCTATGCCTCCTTCTCCTCCTCCTCCTTCTTCTCCTCCTATGCCTCCTTCTCCTCCTCCTTCTCCCCTTCTCTTCCTCCTCCTCCTCATTCTCCTACTACTCCTTCTCCTCCTTCTCTTCTTCCTCTTCCTCTTCCTGTTCTTTTTCCTCCTTGTCCTTGTCCTTCTCCTCCTTGCTTTTGTCTCCTTTGCACACAACTATTTAATAAACCACAGCGAACAGCATCCAACCACCAATCAAGCCCCTACCTATCAGGGCCCTAGCATTTATATACCCTCTGAAAAGTTCCCAGAATTCTATAGGTTACACACTGCCCCAAAAAAGTACCCGTAATTGCAAAACCATGCTCCTGCTGGAGGACGAGACAAATCATAGTCATCTACTGTGAAGCAGCCCCGTGTCTCCACACCTGAGATTAAAACAAAAACATATCCCATAACATTTCTGTGTTTTCAATGGAATACTATTCAGCAATCAAAAAGGAGGAAATCATGAAATTTGCAGGCAAATGATGGGATCTAGAAAAGGTCATCCTGAGTGAAATATCCCAAAAGGAGAAAGACAAACACGGTATATACTCACTTATATAGACCTATAAGATATGATAAACATAATGAAATCTATACACCTAAAAAAGATAATCAAGAGAACGGACATGGGGTAAGATTATCAATCCTCGTTTAGAAAGACAGATGGGATGCGCATTGAACATATGACAGGAGTCTACTGAGCGCATTTGAAAGACTCTAACTAGCAGTGTTTTCAAAGCAAAGACTCATGACCAAACCTTTGGCAGAGTACAGGGAATCATAAGAAAGAAGGGGAGTTAGTCTGATGAGGAAAGAATAGGAGCTCCACAAGGACCAAATATATCTGGGCACAGGGTCTTTTCTGAGACTGACATGCAACCAAGGACCATGTATGAATGTAACCTAGAACCTCTGCTCAGATGTAGCTTGTGGTAGCTCAGTAACCAATTGGTTTCCCATAGTGAGGAGAACAAGGACTGTTTCTAACAGGAACTCAATGACTGGCTCTTTGGCCTCCCCACCCCCCAAGGGAGGAGCAGTCCTGTTAGGCCACGGAGGAGGGCTTTGCAGCCAGTCCTGAAGATACCTGATAAAACAGGATCAGATGAATGGGGAGGAGGCCCCCCCTCTTAGTGGACTTGGCAAGGGGCACGGTGGAGATGAGGGAGGGAGGGAGGGACTGGGAGGGAATGAGGGATCGGGACATGGCTGGGATACAGAGTTAATAAAATGTAACTGATAAGAAAAAAATAAAATTCAAAAAAAAAACATTTCTGTGTTTTTAAAGAAACCAAAATTACAAAATTCTCATTATAATTCGTTTCACTCATTTATTTCTCTCCATTAAAACAATGCCATTGCAGATATTTCTGACAATTAATAAATCTATAAAATGAAAACCATCCACAAATCTACCAAAGATTTCGATGCCTGTGTGTGTTAAACAATTGAGATGGAGGTATATTATGAATGTTCCTTTTAGCTTCTTCATCTAATGAAAACACCTTCCTATGTCATTAATATTTTCTCTGAAAAGCTTATTTCATTATTAGTTTACCTTATCCCTGTTGTTTAACTCATTTTCCATTAAATTTAGATAACTGCAATTCATGGGACTTGACAAAGACAATCTTCCTTCATATCGGTGTTGCTATGGAGTACTTCATATTCCTGGTGCTATGGAACACTCCTTGCTCAAGTCCCGTGACAACATTAATGAGCCTTTTCCAGTTGTTTCTCTATTGCTTACTGACTATGTTTCAGTCTGTGACCCTTTGTAATAATAAAGAGTTAAATGCACAAACCACTTTTCAAGTGACCAGATAGTACAGATGGGTGGTGGGCCCTGTATTGGACAGCAAACACAAAATGATTCAGTTTTCGGAGTGCATTCCTTTGGACAGTGCTGCCAAGAGCAAGGGACAGAAGCACACATGTGTGGCCAGGCTGCACCAATAGGAGGAGGTAATGTGGGGTACACTTTCCTCTGCCTTCCTCTGGAGCTCCGTGCTTTCTCCTCTCATCCACTCTGCCCTCCTCCCTGAACTCCAGTTTTGTCTCCTACTTGCTGTAACCTGAACATAGATGGCTCTCAACACAGGAAAGTCTGAAGACTGCACAACTTGGCATCTCTAACAAACCACCTCACTAGGATTTTTGTATCTCTCAGTCCAAGTTTTCTGGCCCCTGTGATTGGCTCAATATACACAAAGTGATACTCTCCCTCCCAAGTTATTGTGCACCTCTTCTGCCTAGTCCAATCAGGAGTGGCCATACTCTTGAATGAGGAGTTCAGTATAAGCCTTCCAAGCCAGCAGTCAAACGGCACTCCCCTGCTGACTGAGAACTCACAGTCTAGCAGGACAGATGACAAATGAGGCATGTGACCAGATAATTATGGGATGTGCTGCTGTTAGATGAAAAAAAGTACGATGGAGAGAAACAAAGCAGTGAAAAGGACTGAGAGTTACTACAGTTGGTCAGGTGAGGCTTGCCTGAGGAGTGACACCCAGGCAGAGACTGAAGCACGGAGTGAGCCACACAGTAAGACCTCATCTGATATGCCACGTGCTGTGACACCAGGAATCTCTGACCACAATCTCAATCTCAAGTGTGCGTAACTCTGGTTCTTGCCTTAAGCTTAACATACTTAACAATACCCTAAGATGTTTGCCCTCATCTGTATGGATTTTCACAGCTTATACTTTTCCCTTCACACCAAATTCTGTTCTTTTCCTCATTGTATAACTTCTGTATCACCATCCTTCCTTATTTTCATCTCTTACTGACAATCTTAAACAGGTTTCAAACCTCCAGGTTTCTTCCATCAGCATGCTGCACCTGCTGCTAGATAGATAAACCTTCCTAAAGCAACGTTCATTCATCCATCCACCCATTTACTCAGTATTTATTATGCAGTTCAAAGCACTGCGCTTCATGCCACCCCTCTGCTTTAAAAAAAAAAAAACATTTTGTTATGCAATAGTCTTTTTTCTTAATGCTCCAACACTCCAGTCAGAAGTTAAAAACAACCACTCACTACTAGAGTGTCACACAACAGGAGAGCAGCATACAACCCGTAAGAGAATATATTAGAGTATCCATGCTTTATGAGTAGTTGAAATTGAAAGGGCATTCCTTTCCCCACTGACAAACAAGGGTGCTCACACATCTTCCCTAAAACCAGAGGAAAGTCGAGTCTGTGATTAGCAGCAAATTCACAGAGCTGGTCCTCAAGGCCTTCCACCACCATGCACGATGAACCTTCTGCTCTTCTGTTGAGAAACAAGTGCTCAGAAAGCACAAGACCTCTAGGAATTAGTGTGTATATAATTTTTAATCAATTCATTAAAAAAACTCTTCTGTATTATATATCTGTATGGAAAGACAGTGATACACCTAAGCTGCCACAGTCTGTCAATGAATTATTCTCAATTCAAGACTGATTTTGCCATTGAAGCAACGTCATCCATGACTTTTAAGACCTTGGGCAAAGCAGCCAAAGCTTGCTTGACCCATCAAACAGTGGGAGACTGCTGTTAACAGCCTTGTAGTTTTTAAACATCACCTGTAACAGAGGCTTTCTATTTGAGACCCAGAATATAATGGATCAGGGAGAAGACCCAGATACTTGAATTTATATTCTGCTTCCGGAATCATACCCATCAAATATCACTGTTAATTTGACAATAGGAGCATCTCAATCGTGTTGTGTCCTAATGGACCAGAGTCGTTCTGTGCTGTGCTCTGTGTGAGTGTTAATGTATGCATGTGTATAAGTGTGTTTACACATTTGTAATTGCATATAGATACCAAAGTTTTATGTTGGGCATCTTCCTCCATCATTCTTTATCTCATTTTTCTGAGACAAGTTCATTGACTGAACAAGGAAGCTTACTAATTTAGCTAGACTGCCTAGCCAGCAGGACATAGAAATTCTTCTGGCTCTCTGCCCACCCTACTCTACAGCTCTGGGATTATAGATGCATGCTGCTGAACACTTATCCTTGTTACATGAATGCTGAAGATCAAGATTAGTTCCTCAAGCTTGCATAGCAAGCACTGTAACAACTAAGTCATCTCCTCAGCTCTCAGAGTGCTTATTCTATATTGTCAACAGCAACCCCACCCCAAACCTGCCCAAAATAAGAGATCAGGAAGAGAGAGAAATCGGTTTTCCTACTTCCCTGACAAGACATTGAAAATGTATCAAGATGTTCCTGCAATCATAAAAACTCAGCTGCTCACCTTAGACCTATGGGAAAAAATTAGAGTTTAGGGGGCTGACATGATAAATGACAATCAAAACATGGGTTGAAATGGCAGACATTTGGAAAAATCAACTGATCTAGTTAAGGTAGCTAGTTTATTGTCACAAAATTAACTAGTTCCATTCAAGATTGTGTTAGTTTTTCACAGTACTCCATAGTGGGAAATGATCAGACCTTGTATCTTCAACCAAGGCCACCATTTACCCTTGGAAGACAGGAAATACATAATTCCATTGAGTCTCAAATTTCCACAGTCACTTAATGATTTACATCTGATTCCAGCCCAGGAAACCATTCAGCTATCCTTTGATGAAATAGAAAAAGCAGCAATACTATAAAAGATCATGAGCCACTCACCAGTTTGACCATGTCCACACCATCTCTGCCCTCAGATTTCTAATGACTTCTTAACTGGCTTCACTTCTTTGCCTCCTCCATTGTCCCCTACTGCCAAATTTCTGAAAGAAAGAAAATCAAGTCACTAAACTTCTTGCAATCTTTTACACACACACACACACACACACACACACACACACACACACACCAAATTGATAGGACAGTGTTCTCAGATGGTAGGCATTTGTGGACTGCATTCACAGTTTTGTTTTCTCTCTTTAACATCTATTATTAATTCAAATAAAAGGATGGGGTACAAAGCTAAACAGAGAATTCTCAACAGAGGAATATCACATGGTGGATACTTAGAGAAATGCTCAACATCCTTAGTCATCAGAGAAATGCAAACCAAAATGACTCTGAGATTCCATCTTTCACCAGTCAGAATGGTAAGATCAGAAACTCGAGTAACAAGACATGCTGGAGGAGATGTGGAGAAAGGGGAACCCTCTTCCATTGTTGGTGAAAATATAAACTTGTACAACCACTTTGGAAATCAATCTGGTGCTTTCTCAGAAAATTGGGAATAGCTTTACTTCAAGACCAAAATATACAATTCCTGGGCATATATACAAAAGATGCTCAACCATACAACAAGGACATATGCTCAGCTTCATTCATAGCAGCTCAATTTGTAATAGCCTAAATCTGGAAACAACCTTGCTGTCAACAGAATGGATACCAAAATTGTGGTACATTCACACAATGGAATACTACCTGGCTATAAAAATCATGAAATTTGCAGGCAACTTGATTGAACTTGAAAAGATCATCCTGAGTGAGAAAGACATACATGATACATACTTACTTATAAGTGGATATTAGCCATATGATATAGGATAAACGTACTAAAATCTGTAGACCTAAAGAAGCTAAACAAGGAGGACCCTAGGGAAAATGCTTAATTCTCATTCAGAAGGGTAAACAAGACAGACACTAGAAGTGGTAGAAGAGAGGGAATAGGATAGAAGCCTACCAGAGATGTCCAGCAAGGGATTGGAGAAGATGCAGAGACTCACAGCCAAGCTTTAGGCAAAGCACATAGAGTTTTATGGAAGAAACAGGGTGATAGAAAGTCCCAGAGTGGACAGTAGCTCCACAAAGAGACCAACTAAGCCAAAAAATCTTGGCCCAAGGGGTCCTGCAGAGTCTGATGCATCAACCAAGGACCATATATGGAGAGGACCCAGCTCCTAGCTCAGATGTAGCCCAAAGGCAGCTCATTCTCCATGTGGGTTCCCTAGTAAGGAGAGCAGGGGCAGTCTCTGACATGAACTCGGTTGTCTGCTCTTTGATCACCTGGCAGGGCGGCCTTACTGAGCTACAGACAAAGAGGATCCAGGCATTCCTGATGAGACCTGATAGGCTAGGGTCAGATAGTAAAAGAGAGGACTTTCCCTATCACTGGACTAGGGAAGGGGGCTGGTGGGAAGAATGAGGAAGGGTGAAAACAGGAGTAGATGAGGGAGGGGATTACAACAGGGATACAAAGTGAATAAATTGTAAAAATAATAATAATTTTTAAAAAGGAAACATATTTTGGAAGCAAATGATGAATTATATATATGTACATATATATTTAATTTCAACACATTTACTTTTAATAAATGTTTTCATAACACTAATGAAAGAGAAGAACCACCTGTCATAATGGACATTAACTATAATCAGGTACACAATGAAAAGAAGGTAACTCTAGCCAGGTATCCCTTGTCTGGTCTGAACTTGAGCTACCTTTTTTTTTTAATTACAGTTTATTCACTTTGTTTCCCACCTGTAGCTCCCTCCCTCCTTCTCCCCCTTCCAAACTCACCTTCCTATCCTCTCCTCCATCCATACCCCTCCTCCAGTCCACTGATAGGGAAGGTCTTCCTCCCCTTTCTTCTGATCCCAGTCTACCAGGTCCCATCAGGAGTGGCTGCTTTGTCTTCTTCTGTGGCCTGGTAAAGCTGTTCCCCCCTGAGGGGAAGGTGACCAAATAGCAGGCCAATCAGTTCATGTCAGAGACATTTCCCTGTTCCCATTACTATGGAACCCACTTGGACACCGAACTGCCATGGGCTACATCTGTGCAGAGTTCTAGGTTATCGCCATGAATGGTCCTTGGTTGGAGTATCAGTGTAAGAAAAGACCCCTGGGCTCAGATATTTTGGTTCTGTTGCTCTCCTTGTGGAGCTCCTTTCCTTTCCAGATCTTACTATTTCCCACTTCTTTCATAAGATTCCCTGAACTCTGCTCAAAGTTTGGCTATGAGTCTCAGCATCTGCTTTGATATTCTGCTGGGTAGAGAGTTTCAGAGGCCCTCTGAGGTGGGCTCCTGTCCTGTTCCATGTTTTCTCCCTCTTCTGATGTCCATCCTCTTTGCCTTTCTGAATGAAGATTGAGCATCTTACCCAGAGTCCTCCTTCTTGATTAATTTCTGTAGTTGTACAGAGCTACCTTTAAAAAGAAATTTTCCAGGTGCTGAATAGCTGTGGGATATACTGACACCAAATTGAGGCTTTCTCCTTGGCTAAACAGCTGGGTTAAATGCTAATTGAAAAGGGATTAAGTGTCTCACTCTGTGATTCAGTGTTATTTAACGTCAAGTCCCTGAACAACCTGAAATCATCCCATGAGCCACCTACACTCTGCCAAACACCAACCCTTAGGATGAACTCTAAGCACCTCAGGTAGAACTGAAGACCCTTTGGCACCTTCTTTTTGTTCCGCTCTGCTCAATTTTTTTCTTACAATCAACTCTCACTTTGCTCTCCAGCAACTTTTATAGATGCCACATGACCCAAAGTTCTTTCACTGTTGGCATACCACTCCCCATGCTTCTGCTAAAACTCTTGTGCATCTTTCCAACTTCTCACATCTCACCTCTTTTGTGAGGAGCTCACACCAACTTTTCCTTGTCACAATGAGTCATTGTCACTCCTCTGTGACATTTTTTTTACCTTATAAATATTTTTCTCTGTTGCACACTAATGTGGGAATTCATGAGTCTCATGTCTCCCTCGTCCACTAGACTGAACCATTGCAAAGTGGTTGTCTTCAGATAGATGCTTCAGGACTACTAACTAAATTGGTGACTCTCTTATACTGCAACAACCTCCCAAACTGAACCTAAGATTATGCACTGTATTACAAAATAGAGTCCTTGCTCATTGTGGTGGTCAGAGTTCAAGACCACTGAAAATGGATGGTCCAATATCAGAAGAGAAGTGGGAGAATATGGTCTTAGAAAAAAAAAACTGATGTCTGAGGAAGTAATGAATATGTTCTTTTATTACCCGGTGAAACTTTTTGTACTGCCTTCATTTTCCCTCAAGTCATTTTTAAACTTTCCATACACCACAAGTAATAGGAAAGAATTTTTTTTCTTGTGTCTTTTAGCCAGTGCTTTCCTGAACCCTCATTTCCTCCCTTAAGCCAAATTCAATATCTTGAGTAGCCAACAGTTTCTGACCTTCAAATTAGAGGAAGTCAAGTAGATAAAAAAAAAAAAAAAAAAAAAAAAAAAAAGCAAATGATACTAGAAATAACCATGAGTGGCAAAGACAAAGGCTGGCACTCTGTCATCTGCTATCAACCAAATCAGACAAGGGCTCAAAGCTAGTGTTTATTAGCCAACTCTCCTCCTAGCTTTCTGTTCTGCTCACTTGTCTGTTGCTGTGTATGACACCTCTGTGGGAGGTGACAACCTCTATGTGAGCAATATGCAGATAACTTCAATCCTGGCTCCCATACTCAATACATCCACACTCCTGAGGCTGGAGCCTCCAAATCTATCTACGAAAACAAACAGCTTCCCAGGCAATCATATCCACAGGTGACTTGGGGCATCATGCTCTGGGTCCTCATATTCTAAGCATCTCATTTAAAGCAATTTACAGTATGTGTTTGGGAATCGGCTGCAATGAAACCACTTGTGGTTATTTTTAACACATAGATTTTCTGTCTCAATGTGCTCTATGAAATGGTATGCTATGACCTCACACCTGCATTTCTAAAATAAAATTTCCCCAGGTGGTTCATACATGCACAATAAAGTTTGAGAACTAATGGCCCAGGTCAGAGATCTCACATTCAGATGTCTTTTGGGACCAAGAAGGTAATGAAAATGTGAAAAATAGTTTCAAATCTTACTGAAAGGAGGACCAAAATTTTAAGTAACAGGAGAAAGCCTGTTTTCTGTGCAAATGGCCTTTGCACAGCAGGTACCAGCACACAGATTGTACCCTGCTGTTGTTTCTAAGGATCACAGCCAGATATTTTGACTTCCTGAAGGAAGACAGGCTGGATTTTTCTGCCCCCTCCTTTTACTGAAAAGTTTTTTTTTCTTATATAATTTATCCTGCTTATAGTTCTCCTTTCTCCACTTTTCTCAGTTCCTTCCATGTCCACTCTCTTTCTGTCTCTCATTAGAAAACAAAATGATATATGATATGATATGATATGATATGATATGATATGATATGATATGATACAACAAAAGCTAACACATTGGAGCTGGACAAAACAAACAGAAGAAAAGGATTTCAAGAGAAGGCACAAGAAACAGATACTCTCTTGTTTGCATACTCACCAATCCCATGGAAATATTTAACTGGAAGCCATAATATATATGCAGAGGGCCTGGTGCAGTGCATGCTGTTCCGTCTCGGTGAGCTGGCATATGAGTTGATCATGTTGGTTTAGAAGGCCTTGTTTCTGCCTCCTCTTCCACAGGGTTTCATGAGCCCTGAGGGGAGAGGTTTAAAGGAGACATCCCTTTGGGGATGAGTGTTCCAAGGTCTCTCATTCTCTTTATGGGTCTGGGATACCTCACGTAGAATGATTTTCCTAGTTCCATCCATTTACTCGCAAACTTCATTTTGTTAATGGCTGAGTAATACTCCATAATGTAGATGTGCCGTGTTTTCTTTATCCATTTTTCTGTTGAGGAACATCTAGGTTGTTTCCAGTTTCTGCCTATCATGAACAGAAAAACAATGAAAATAATTAAGTGTCTCTGTGGTAGGATAAAACATCCTTTAGATACATCATTGAAATTTTCAATGAAAAAAAAATTTTTTTCTCAAATGTTGGCAATACCCTCATCTTTTCAAAAAATATTTTTAAATTTTATTTGATTACAATATATTAATTATATGTAATAATTGGTTTAGATATGACACATTCATACATTTATTTATATCATATTCACACACATATTTCCAAGATAGGGAGCAGGATAGAAAGTTGACTTTCAGACATGACGTGGCCTTAGAACTTTTTTTATTATTTATGTTTTATTCATTTTACATCCTTGTTGCAGCCCCCTCCTCTCTTCTCAGCCCTGCTCTCGCACACACACAAACCCATTCTTCCCTTTCCAAACATGCTTTGGCGCTCTTGAACTCACAGCAGTTACAATGAAGGAAAGAGAGATGTTTTCTCACAACTGGTAAAGTATATATGCTTCTAAAACAACCCTAATAATAGCAAATCTCTCACATGCATAAACAAGTGAAAATAGAATAGGTGGGAGGCTGCTTGGGAACAAGAAGGAAACTAGTGGGAGTTAAAGGAAAAACACCCTTTTTAAAACAAATGTTAGGTCTCCTGGCCATTGTGGGTACTAGTTTAATATGTCTGATCTGGAAAATGTCAAGACAAGTCTAATTCCTCAATGACATGGGCATATAGTTATTACAAGTACTAAACCTATGAAACAACTAGAAAGAGCTAGAACTAAATATTGTGAAGGAGAGGTGGACACCTTCATTTGGAACCATACTAAAGGATACTGAATGAAGTAGTGTACTCCAGCTATGCCCATAACTGTATTTGAAGTATGGACTAAATAATTTATATCAAGTGGATTAATAACAGCATCAGACTTACAGCATGGATTCAATTTTTTTTTAATTTTATGTATAGTTTGGAGGTGTAACTCAGGGGTAGAGTTCTTGCCTAGCATGAACGGCCCTCTGCTCAATCCAGAACCACAAAAGTAAGAAATAAATGCATAAATACATATATAAATAAATAAACTCTGAATATCTTATTTGCGTTTTTGTTGAGCCTCACACTAAAACTCAACATGCTCCAAAGAAAAGCAGGTCTATGGCAAAGGCTGACAAACTCCCTTGATTAACATGGTGGTGTTTTGTTTTGTTTAGAAAACTCTTAACATTTATACCATGAGGTAATTAGAATGACAGTTGTTCAAGATCTTTGCAGAAATGTAATTTTAGAATACACAAATGTCCTTGGCCCTCATCACTTTGTTTCTTTCCTGTAGTCTTCAGCAATTTCAAATCCTTAGCTAAAATGTCAGGAACTCTTGCAAATAATGTATTAGGCCCCAGTGATCTGGGAAGGCTGCTTCAACTATGGCATATCTTGAATTTTTAAAAAAAAAATGCTATGAAAACAATGATGTAATTTTAAAATGTGTATAGTAGTAGGGAGATGGCTTGGTGAGTTAAGATGGCTTGCCCTGAGGACCTGAGTTTGAATCCCTAGACCCCACATAAAACTGCTTGGGGCAGTACACACCTGCACCTACAGTGCTCCTACAGACATAGAGTAAGAGGGGCGAATCACCAGAAGGTCCCAAACAGTCTGGCCTGGTGTATGCATCAATGAACAAAAGAGTGACATCCATCTCAAACAAGATGGGAGGTGAAGCTTATATCCTTGGCTGCCCTCTGACTAACACATACACAGGCACAGACACATACAAGAGAAACACACAGAAACACAAACACACACACACACACACACACACACACACACACACACACACTTTTTAAATAAATGTTCAAATGTGGGGTCTGAAGAAATGGCCCAACTGTTAAGAGCACTGGTTGCTCTTCCAGAGGATCTGCTTTCAATCCACAGTCCCATCATGGTGGCTCACAATCACCTGTAGCGCCAGTTCCAGGGGATTCAAGTCCATCTTCCGGCCTCTGTGGTCACCAGACACACAAGTGGTGCAAAAACCTAACATCCATACACCTAAAATAAAAACTAAAAGTTAAAAAGGACTAAAATATGATTAAAGTTAACTGACTAATAATTTCACCATCACAACACACAATGCTTTCCCATTTTTGACAATATATACATGTTTTTAACCTCTTCAAAGTCTCCATTCTCTGTTGTGTTTTACTTTATAATTACTTCCCTGTACATAATAGTCTCTCAAATATTTGCTGAATGAATGAATGAATGAATTAATGAATGAAATTAAGGTGTTGAATAAGTTTGTATTTGCTTTGCTCCTTTCATTGTATCATGAAACCGTCATAAATTTCCAGCAACTGCAAATAAATCACACTTATTTACCCATTTTGCAGATTGTTTCCTGGTTATAATATCAGTAAAATGTGAAAGCTTACAAAAAAGTTCTTAATCCAAAAATCCAGAGAAAACTATTCTTAAGTAGCCAAGTTTTCTCACAGCATCTATTCTGTCGAACATCTTCTCTAGCAATTTCTCTTCAGATGCTCATATAGATGGTCCTCATTGTCTCACATGGGTTGAAAAGCCCACTGGCTCAGCTATTAACTACATAGTATTTCAGTCTTTGACCTATGCTTGGAATGTTGTCTTTTGATTTGTTGTTTGTTTGTTTGTTTGTTTGTTTCATTTGAAAATGTACAGTCAAGGCCTTTGCTCACAGAATTTTGTACACTCTGCAGATTAATTGCTTATTGTAAATTCCTGAAATTAGAAATAAATACTGGCTAATTGGAATATTTACAAGGATGGTTTTCAAGGTGGGGGGCCTATGAGTGGCATATTTTCAACATCTTTGTGTATCCCAGTGTGTCTGTGCTATTTTTCTTAAAAATAAAAGACAGATTGACAGGGCATAAAATTCCTTTCCAAACAAACTCAGTTAGATATCACTTTCCTGTCATTGGACATTTAATGTAGCAGAAATGAGAAGCCCTTGGTATTCATATTTATCTTGTTGAAGGTTACCTTTTTAATTTTCTTTCTTCCTGAATGCTTGACAACCTTTTTATTAAAAGACTTAGCCATAATCTAGGTATAGTTGGCTATTAAGGGGTTTATCAAGAATATTTCTATCAAGTGGAGAATTTTTTAGCCGAGAATTTTTTTTCTTTAGCTATAACATTGACTTGTGTTTTATCTTTTTTATTTCATATATTCAGTGTTGCCCTTTATTTTGTATTTTTAATCAAATTTTTTATTTTTTACATTAATTACATTTTATTTGATTTGTATCCCAGCTGTAACCCCCTCTCTTATTCCCTCCCAATCCCACCCTCCTTCCTTCTTCTCCTCCAATGCCCCTCTCCAAATCCCCTTTTAATTTCAGGTACTTTTTCCTCCTTGGGTGAACCATAATTCTTAGCTCAGTGCTTTTCTCCTTACCATGCCTAGGTAGCTAAATAGGTCACATACAACCCAGAATCATTTTGACAGGAAAAAGACAAAGCTTTTGATATAGTGATACACGGAAGTACAGGCACGAGAAGAGAAAACAAGCACTGACTAGCAGCCACCCTTCCTCTGTTTCCCTTGACATTCATCCTTGTTAATCATTTTATTCTATGTCCTGGGAGATGCACTGACTTTATCTTCCATTTCACTAGTTCTGTGTTTTGCAATGGTTTTCATGCAGCTTACTTCCCAAGCATGGTTTGAAATCTATTATTGGGTTTTTATTTTCCCCATGTCTTTCCTTCACCACTGCTCCCTTTAAGTCCACCCTATTATTTTTGCCTACTGCAGCAAGTTCCCTTGTAAATTTTTAATGTTTCATAAAAGTCAAATTAGCCTGCTTGTTTTTAAATGCCAGGTTCTTCTCCAATTTCTTTTGGTGTCTGAAAGAACTTTTTATAATATAACTTCCCCTTTCTTTGATTTCTTCTGTATTTTTGCATATGTTGGTTTAGTCTTTATTGGGGACTGAGAGAAAGGTGGGGTTTTTTTTCCCCCTCTAAAACAATAAGAAGTCTATGCATGTCCTCTGTTTGTCCATAAGTAGGTTAAATGTATTGCTAATTGCCTCATTGTGGATGCAGTTATTCACTGGCTAAATCCCCTTCTCATAAGCACAGGTGTGCTCTAAGATGCTGTGCACATTACTTAAACCAAACTGTAGTCATCAGGCTGTGCTGTGCCTGCAGACCCAGCTGGAACCTGCATCACTGCTGCCTCCCTCTGCTGTCCATCACCAGGGGTCCTAACCAGCTTCCCACAGTACACACTTAGGCCCCGTCCTAGACCCTGAGGCTCAAAATCTCAGGATTCATAGGATTAAGTATGCAAACTAAATCTCTTGGCTGTTTCCAACATGCCCTCTTGGCTGAGAATCATGAATCAGAATTAATAAAGTGCATTTTCTAAACATTGGTGATCAGCTTTCAGTTTGCACTCTTCCGGAGTGCTTTCTGAATCTGCTGCCTCCTGTGATGTTTTTCCTGTTGTGATTAAACCTCTCACATACTCATTCTTCTTGGTGATGAAGTTATTCTCTAGATTAGGGAACAAAGGGAGCTAAGCCAAAACCAGAAGTGATCCAAAAGCACATTTTAGAGTTCTCATAAAAGGAGGACCCAGTTAACACAGGCAGTACAGTAAGTCCTCCAGCTGAATGGCAGGATACAGATGTCCTCACTGGGGGCAGTAAGAGCCAGATGAGTCAGACTGCCTTGGCCTGAATCCCATGCTTCTCAATTACCAGCCAAATGCAATGCTGTAATCATTAAACCCCTCTATTCCTTAGGTTTCTCATCTAGATGACACCAGTATTATACCCAATCTCAGAGAGTTTTAAGAAAGGGTAACTGAAATAATTGGTAGAAATTAACAGGAATTACCTGTTTCTATGTTGGTCAAGAAATATTACCTGTTATCACTTTTTAAAAAAATTATATCTATTTTATAGGTTTTATTCTTCTTCTATTCATTAATTAATTTATTTCTTCATTTTACATCCTAATCACAACCCCACTCCTTCCTATCCTACCTGCCTCACCCTCACCCACTTTCCCCATACCCCCCCCCCCCGCGAAACAACCCACCTTGGCACATCAAGTCACATCAGGACTAAGTGCCTCCTTTTTCACTAAGTCAAGACAAGGCATCCCTGCTGGGAAAATGGGATCCAGAGAGAGGCATTAGAGTCCAAATCAGACACAGACCCACTCGAGGACCAAGGTGCCCATCAGTTTTATGTGTGTACGGGGTTCTAAAGCCATTCCAAGCATGATCTTTGGTTGGTGGTTCAGTTTCTATGAGCACCCATGGGCCCAGGTTAGTTGGGTACATAAGTCTTCTTGTGGTGTCCTTGACCCCTCCAGTTCCTTCAATCCTTCCCCTAACTCTTCCACACAAAACTCTCTGAGTTTCACCTAGCGTTTGGCTGTGGGTCTCTGTATCTGTTTCTATTATCTACTGGATGAATCGTCTCAAATGACAGCTATGCCATATCACCTATTACTGTAGTTGGGCATTGAACAAGAAGTCATTCACTTTATTTCCATCTAGGGCTGCAAAGTGTTTCCCACTGGATATCTTGTTTACCTCATATTTTTCTTCCAGTTAGTTCTGTGATTTTGGAGCAACACATAAATCTGTTGTGAAGCATGCCAATATCAGATGAGCTAGTAAAATTCAGGAAGAAAGTTATTCTGAGATCCTAAGGGTGCTATGAGTAATAATTAATAAGAAAGAAAATTAGCTCAAAATCAAGTTTTCATCAGACAGCTCAAGCGATTGAATAAACTGACAAGTAACATATCTTATTAGTAAGGGCCCATCAGTTGTTTGAAGAGAAAAAAATGTTAACTGTTAAGAACTGTTAACCCAAGAAATCTGGGCCCAGGGATCTTTTCTGAGACTGATACTGAAACCAATGACAATGCATGGAGACAAACTAGAACCCCTGCACAGATAGATGTAGCCCATGGCAGCTTAGTCTACAAGTGGAGTCCCTAGTAAGGGGAGTAGGGGCTGTCTCTGACATGAACTCAGTGGCTGGCTCTTTGATCACCTCACCATGACAGGAGTGCGGTCTTACCAGGCCACAGAGAAGGACAAAGCAGCCAGTCCTGATGAGACCTGATAGGCTAGGGTAAGATTGTATGGGAGGATGACCTCTCCTATCAATGGACTAGGGGAGGGGCATAGGGGAAGAAGAGGAAGGGAGAGTGGGACTGGGAGGAGATGATGGAGGGGGGCTGCAACAGGGATAACAAGTTAATAAATTGTAATTAATTAATTGATTGATTGATTAATTAATTAATTAATTAATTAAAATCATGAAAGGTACGCCCACGGAATTGAGCTCAAGTTTTGCAGGAACATCTCTTCTCAGTTCTGTTCCACAGTGAGTGGTGCTGACACTACAGTTTCTTTGACACAAAAATGTGCTTATATATAATTGATCCCTCTTTGCTTAAAATGATTTGATTTGGATTTAGGCTCAATAAAATGATTATTTCACAACATTGGATTTAGCACATTAAAACCTATACATAACTACTTAAAGAAGTTGAGATCATACAGTTTCCAGTTCAACTGAAATCAGATGATTCAGGCTTTAAAATAAATATATAAATGTGAATTGTTTGCTTTGAGCATTTGTGGTATCTTTTAGGCTGCCTGAAACCATAGCAATTGACTTTGTATAAGGAAATGTCCCCTGTAATTCACTAGCAAGAAGATTACCAAGGGAAAAAGATTTCTAGAGACTGCCTCCCTTCTGTAGCCCCCTCAATAGTAAAGCAGCCATCTGACTCTACAACTTTGTCATAAATAGACATTCCTGAGCTATAGCATGAAACTGTAAGGCAGAATGAGAACTGGAAAATATGGTCTTACTACAGATCTCTAGACAAGTAGAGATCTCTGTCAAAGAGAAAATTACTTTTGATATGGACTTTGGATATCAATTATTTGCCAAACCCTAATATATCTTTATGTCTGCAACCAATAACCAAAATTTACATATGGTTGGCCTTTTCCTGCATCAGCAAACAGTGTTTGTAGCTAATTCATACTTATGCTTGAGACCTGATAATAAAATTTGGAAGAGAGAAAAATTATTAGAATACAAAATTTTATTGTCTGCATTCAAGTCTTTGTTTCACTTGGAGGTATAAAGCCTTAGTTTTCTTAGCTCCATGTTTTCCATTTGCCTCTGTACTTTTCATTTAACTTTATAAATAAATACCTGTCCTGTTCTTAAAGCCTGGGCTGACACTGCCAGTATTTTAAACTTAATCTCTTTTTATGTTTCCTTCTTTTAGACTCAAATTACTGGGAGTGATTTAGCCTTCTCTAAAACCAAAGATATCTATGAAAACCAATTTAGAAAACAATAAAGGAGATCAATTGTATGTAGAGTAGGTTTGTGTTAGAGGTGTCTAAATTATACTTGTTGAAAGGCCTATTATGTTACTCTGTTGATAGATCATAAAATGCCCTTTCTGTTTTCCCTAACAGAGTCTTCCATAAGTAGCGTAACAATGTGATGAGAAGTTAAGATAGCATTTTACTTCCTGAGGGTCCTGTGGACATGAATAATAATGTAGACTTTCCTGTTTCTAAACTACCATTAGTCACAAAATGTCACATGTCATAACACAACAGCTATAGTTAAAAGATATCACCACCTCTCTTAGTCCATTTCTGTTGCAGTAACAGAACATTCAAACCTGAATTGTTTACACAGGAAACAAGGTTTGTTTTACCTGATAGTTTTGGGAGCTTAGAAAATCAAAAATCAGGTAGACACGGGTGTTTAACTTCTCACTAGGTCTTGTGCTGTGATGGTACACAGAATGAGGCAAAGAAGTGATCAAAAAATGTATAGAAAGAAACAAACTAGGAACCTACCACAGAGTGCCTCTGAAAGCCTCTGCCCTGCAGACTATCAAAGCAGATGCTGAGCCTGATGGCCAACTGTCAGGCAGAGTGAATGGAATTTTATGTAAGAAGTGGGAAATAGTAAGAGCTGGAGAGGACAGGAACTCCACAAGGAGAGCAACAGAACAAGAAAATTTGAACACAGGGAACTTCCCAAAGACTCATACTCCAACCAAGAACTATTCATGGAGATAACCTAGAACCCCTGCACAGATGTAGCCCATGGCAGGTCAGTGTCCAAGTGGGTTACCTAATAATGGGAAGAGGGACTGCCTCTGACATAATCTGATTGGCCTGCTCTTTGATCACCTCCCCCTGAGGGGGGAGCAGCCCTATCAGGCCACAGAAGAGGACAATGCAGCCACTTTTGACGAGAACTGATAGACTAAGATCAGAAAGGAGAGGAGAACCTCCCCTATCCGTGGACTTGGGGAGGGGCATGCATGCAGAAACGGAAGAGAGGGTGGAATCTGGAGGGGAGGAGGGAGGGGCTTATGGGGGGATACAAAATGAATAAAGTGTAATTAATAAAAAATAAAGTTTAAAAAATGTATAGAAGAGACAGACTTGAGAGACAGTCTTGCTTTTTTATCTTATGAATAATTTATTACTTTATTTCTTAAAACTTTTTAAATTTATTACAATTTATTCATTTTGTATCCCCTCCCTTGTCCCCTCCCAATCCTGCCCTCCCTCCCTCTTCTCCTCCCATGCCTCTCCCCAGTGCACTTATAGGGAAGGTTCTCCTCCCTTTCCATCTGACCCTAGCCTATCTGATCTCATCAGGACTGCCTGCACTGTCTTCTTCTGTGGCCTGGTTGGGCTGACCCCCCTCAGGGGGAGGTGGTCAAAGAGCCAGCCACTATCAAACCAGATGCTGAGACTCGTGACCAAACATTGGACAGAGTGCAGTGAGTGTTATGGAAGGGGGAAATAGAAAGACCTGGAGGGGACAGGAGCTCCACAAGCCCAACAGAGCCAAAAAAATCTGGGCACAGAGGTCTTTTCTGAGACTGATAGTCCAACCAAGGATCATGCATGGGGAAGACGTAGAACCCCTGCACAGATGTAGCGCGTGGGCAGCTCAGTCTACAAGTGGGTTCCCCTAGCAAGGGGAACGGGGGCTGTCTCTGGCAGTCTTGCTTTTTCACAGCCTATTTTTGTGGACAGTAACACAACTGGTAGGAACAACATTCCCTTGCAGGGGGAGCAGCATTCATCCATTCATTAAGGCCCTACCTCCGAAATGAAACACCTTCTACTAAGTCTTACCTCCCCACACTGCCTCACCAGAGCCCAAGCCTCAACATGTGTGATGATGGGAGCAAACCATATTCAATCCACAATTCTCTCCCAAACTTGTCATGGGGCAATTTAGCCTGCAGTAGCTTATTTCTTCAGTAAGAATTAAAAGGAAACATTTTTACTTCAAGTCCAGTCCTCTCTCCCCCAAATCACCACAAATTCTGAGCTTTTCCTTCAGAGACCACAGAAAGCATCTGTAGTGACAATACCAATCTCAGAACTCAAGAGTCCTCTAACTTTGACCATGATGCTCTTCCACTTCAAAGAGACAAAAGGTATTCTAGCAGAGATCCCATATGGCAAAGCTGTACTGTTTTAATAAATGGTTTATCCTTCACAGTGTCTTAAAATGTGAAAATGTATAAGTAATTCATCTCATTTCTTACTTAAAAAGATGCTTTGAGTTCCCCGAGACCTGTTTGACCTTTAAGATATATTAACATATTTACTTTTAGCTTACCTTACTAGAGCCCAGGCTCTGAAAATGTTAAGCAATGTATCTTCTTAGGGAAAAAAAATCAATTTGAAGGAGAAATATATAAGGAATGAGAATCTAGGTTATGACTAGGAAAATGGAAGCATGCTGCTAAGAGGGAGAATCCATTGCCAAGGGTCATGGGAGCGTCTAAAATTGCCTGTGTATTATGAACAATTTCAATTCTTTGTAAAAGTTTTTTAAAAACATTTGCAACAGTTAAAAATTCAATCTTGAGCCTTCTACCATTATGTGAGATTCATAAAATGTGTTCTATGACACAGTCGTATATCAGAGGTTTACTGCAAATTTTTATATGGTAGTCTGGAAAGTAACTCTGAAGACTTTTAATAAACATCCGGGAGATGCTAGTGTGGACCTCATAATGTTAGGGCTGGATGCTCATTCATCCGGTATAAAAGTGTCAGGTTCACTGTTCTGTTCCTCTACTCGGGGGCATGATGAATGAAATTCTAGATATCTAAGCAAAAATGTTCATTATTAGCTATAATGTAGAGAGATTCTTATCCTGGTAGATATCACACAGACACACACACATTTTCTAAGACTCATTAACATCTAGGTGGAGGCTTAGTTCGCAACACCCCATCTCTGTTTCCTTACAGAGCTTCCCATTCCCACTGAGGCTCATAAATGCCACGAAATGCTCTTAGAACAAAGGGAAGAAAGTGTGTTTTAATTGGCTTTATTTATAAGACTATTACAAACAGCATCATCTTGTGATATAATTACATTGTAATCTCAAAATAAAAGACACAATAAAAAATTATATGAAGCCATACTCCCCAAAATTTAAAATGCTTTGCCAAGAGTAAATAATTTTAAATCTTTGAAAACCATAAAATAATTTGTTCTTTGAGTCTTAAACTGAAATACTTTAGTCAGTGGTCCATTGGATCTTTAAGAATGAAATTTGCAGGTAAATGGATAGAACTAGAAAAGATCATCCTGAGTGACATAACCCAGAAGCAGAAAGACATACATGGTATATACTCAGTTATAAGTGGATATTAGCCAAGTAATATAGAGTAAACATACTAAAATTTATAGTCCTAAATAAGCTAAACAACAAGGAGGACCATAGGGAAGAAGCTGAAACCTCATTCAGAAGGGCAAACAGGAAAGATATCAGAAGTAGGAGAAGACAGGGAACAGGACAGAAGCCTTCTACAGGAGGCCTCTGAAAGACTCTACCCACCAGGGTTTCGAAGGAAATACTGAGATTCATAGCAAAACTTTGGGCAAAGCACTTGAATTCTTATAGAAGAAGGAGATAGAAAGACCTGGAGGGGACAGGAACTCCACAATGAGAACAACACAGCCAAAAATACCTGGGCTCGGGGGGGGGGGGGTTCAGAGACCAAATCTATAACCAAGGACCTTGCATGGAAAGGACCTAAATCCCCTGTTCAGATATAGGCCATAGGCTGCTCAGTTTCCAAGTGTGTCCCTAGTAAGGGGATCAGGGACTGTAACATGAACTCAGTGGCCAGTTCTTTGAACTATTCTCCCTGGGAGATACAGCCTTGCCAGACCACAGAGGAAGATGATGCAGCCAGTCTTAATGAGACCTGATAGGCTAAGGTCAGTTAGAAGGGAAGGAGGTCCTCCTCTGTCAGTGGACTAGGGGAGGGACATAGGGGAGAAGAAGGAGGGAGGGTGGTACAGGAAGGAAATGAGGGAGGGGGCTGCAGAGGGGTTACAAAGTAAATAAATTGTAATAAAATTAATGAATTAATTTTATTGAAAAAGAAAACCACTTCATTCTCAACTAACTCATTCCACACATTCCCACCAAGTGGCAGCATGTTTCTCCTGCTCCTGTCATTTGCCTCATGTACATTTACTATATCTATAAACTGGCCCCTGTAACCTTGACCTCTTGGAGCTAACTTTCTCCTCAACTAATAGCCAACAAGGTGAATAGGAAATAATCCTGGCAAAGAATTATCCAACACCTATGAGTAACTTGATTTCATGCTCCTTTCCACTCCCCTCCCCAGGAGAAACAAGAAACATGAAGCATTACGGAATAAGGCTTTTTTGCAGAGGCTTCCAATAAGGATTACTGTTGTCCTTTATATCTGTGTTTCTGCATCTGTGAATTCAGCCAAATGGAGACCAAAAAGAATTTAGAAAAAAAAAATCATGTCTGTACAGCTCACGTACAAGCTTTTAAAATCCTTATTCCCTTAACACTACTATGTAATATTCATTTACAGAGCATTTACATGAACTAGGCCTTGTAAGTAATTAAGACATGCCTTAAAGGATACAGAAAGATGCTATCTGGCTACAAGCAAATGCTATACCATTTTATACAAGGGGATTGGGAAACCATGAAAAGATTGCGGTGCCAACATGTAGTCTGGAACCAATCTCCCATAAAGATGAAAGGAAACTATATTCCATGAAGCAAAACTTTACTACCCACAATCCTAAATTCTAAGAATGAGTTATATATCTCCATGGTAGGTATTGATGCTTTCTCAAAGTTCTAGACACATACACAGAGTTAAAACTGTCTGTCATTTCTGAGAACAACTGTAAAAGGCTAACACAAAACAAAAAGCACACTTAAAATACAAACAAATCTATTTAACATGCTTTTTTTTAAATAACATGATTCCCATCTGTGCCCATTTCCTACTTTTGAGGAGGTGCCTGTTGGAAACATTTTAAAAGGCACAGAAAGAGAGGATCACTGGGTCAATCGAATGTTCTCTTGATAAGCCAAAGATAGTCAGGATCAAGACAATAAAGCAAACACACACACACACACACACACACACACACACACGCACGCACGTGCGCGCACAAAGGAGAAGCCTGGTATCAGTATGGAAAAGCTGCTTTTTAATTCCACCATTTAGCCATATCACACATACATAGCAATTGGTGATAATAAATTAAGATGGCCGTTGTGTCTCCAATTTGGTTCATTACACAATTATCATGGACAGGGAAGCAAGGGCATTTCTGCTGATGTAGCTACAAGCCTGGGGCTACTTATGGACTATTGTGTGTAATGTCATCCTCCAAAAGACAAAATATGCTGCTGGGAATTTTTGCACTGAGTTTTTTACCTGGTATTTCCGCCGCTGACATTTCAGCTTCACGATTGTTTACTCTCCTGAGAGACACTGGCATCTTTTGCAAATCTTAGCTGCTGTTGAATAATTGCTTTTGGGATGTTTCTTGCTTCTCGTTTGATGTTTTCGTCTCGCCACCTCATTACAAGTCTGTGATTTGTTCTCTGACATCTGTGAGCATCATCTGCAAGTGAGAGGAGAGAAGACATCAATCTACTTGGGCTTGGGAGGTCATACAACTTGGTCATTTGGCAACACATTCCTTTCCTCTCCCTTCCCTCCCTCCCTTCCTCCCCTCAGCCCTCTTTCCCTGCCTCTTTTCCCTGTCCCCCATTATGTATGACATTCTACGTTTTTAGATAAGTGCTAGGATGAAGAATGAAATCCATGTCCGAGGAACAAATTGAAGCATCTTGTCCCATCTGGAAATGAAATGAGCTGTAACATTAAAAGGACAAGTGGTGGCCATCTCTGTTAGCACATGCAAGGCCACATACACAGCGAGGAAGTTTAAGTGGAGACACACGATTTCCCTAAAATGGTTTATTACATAAGTATCACTGGTTTAATGCAATCACGTATGTCACAGTTTCCAGTGCCCTGATTGCATAATCTGATTATGATGTCCTTAAACAATTTTAATTTTTTTTCCAAATGGTGGCTTTTTCTACAAGGGTTTAGAACAGGTCAGGAAGTAATCAGGATTAATATTGGTCACAACTTAGAATTACTATTAGGTGTCAGAAATTCAAATGTATCCTGAAGGCAGAGCACGGCCACCCACACAGTTGTTCACATGCATCTAATGCATAGTCATTTGTTCTGATTTCACATTCACTTGAGCAACAGTAAAGACTGATTATATCACAGGTGCTGGAAAGGTCAGAAATATCCATTAATTACCAACTTCTCAACGAGGAACCTCTCCATAGTTTTGCAAAGAGGGTTTAAGCAATCTGAGGTTGGGCAGGATAAAGCTAAGAAAATGAAACTCAAATTATTAAATCATCCCCACATATATCACCTAAGGAATGCTCCCCTGGTTTTCCAGACTCTGGCATATGTACTTTTTATGATCATTACTGCAGAACCACAGAATTTATGGTGATAAGTTTACTTGAAATGGTTCTTGCCTTTTATTTTTTAATGAAGATTTGTAAAATACATCGATTAGAAGTATGGCTGCTAGAGCCAGAATTTCAATCTCATATTTATTTCTTCACAATTATATGGCCTTAGCTGCTTTTGCTGTGAAATGGAACTATGTAAAGAATTTGAACCAGAGCCTGAGACACCATAAGTCCATCTAATATACATTAGCTCTTGTTTTAATATTATCCAATTAATGTGTGCTTCCCTGTTGACTTTCTAAAGTTAGGGAATATGTCATTTCTGCTGACTTCTGCTTGCATTTTAATATAGTACATATTACAATGCCTGACATATAATAGGCTTTCAATAAATCTAAAATATATCACTTAGTAAGATGAGTTACTCTCGAAGTAAATATGATCTCAAATACCAGAGGATTAAGTTTTATCTCTGTATAACATGGCATTAAGATATGTAAGGACTACCCTCATTCTGCTCTAAAATTCAGCATGAGAACATTAAGGAAACATGACTAGATCCACAGGAGATCTAATTTGCAGCAAACAGCTGTGTCGTAATGAGGTTTTTTTCCAAAAATAATAATCACTAAAATGTCTCATATTTTTAAGATATTACCCACAGCAGCAAGCTGCTGCATATAATGATAATAGTTTCTAATATTCAGTAAATACAGTTGCTTGCCATTACTATGCTCATTTAAAGATTTAAGGACCTTTGCCTTTTGTTTTAACAAGAGACAAAGATAGAAATAGAGTCATGAAAGAGGTAAACGTTTAGACAGGTTAAAGACCTAGATAGAGATCCAGTGCAAGATGAAGAAAGATGAGGTATGGGAGTGGAGGCATGGCAACACCAAGCAGAGGTGGATAAACAGACTTCTATAAGCTGACCAACAATAATTACCCCGAGTGACAATAACAGCAAAGTCAATTCTATTGGGATCTTTTCTAAGAAATGCTCTTTCCCGATCTAGGCATGTTTGTGAAGTTTGCAGGAAAGGATAAGTGTTAATGTATGTTACAAAGGCATTCTGAGTCACCCACCAAATGCTCTGTGGCATTGCCCCAGGCCCTGAGGAGACAGAAGAATCAACTGTTTGGAACCTCTAGGATCTTATGTTTTAGTAGCAAAAAATCATTTAGCAAACATATAAAGAACAAAAGAAAATAACTTCAGTTAGTGGCCAGTGTTCTGAGGAAGGTAAAATTACACATATGAAAAAAAAAAATATTGGATCTAATGGTGAGGGGTCCAGAGGGAGGCTATCCACATTAGGATGGACAGCTCTGAAATCTGAGAATATAACCCACTAAGCAATCCTAAGAAAAAATGTCCCAAGAGGAAGAAACAGTAATCAAAAAGCACTAAGACTGAAGGAAGCTTGAGTACCATGACTTTCAGCTCCCAGGGGTGGAATGAGTAATGTTAGGGCACTGGGCATGACCAGGTAACTTACATAAAGTTTTAGAAAGAAAAATAATGTAAATTCGTGTTTGTGAGTGTGTGTGTGCTTTTGCATGTATGAGTGTCTGTGTGTTGTGTTGTGTTGTGTTTGGGAAGCAAACTTAGGACCTTGTGTATGCAAGGAAAGCACTCTATCACTGATTTCCATCTTCAGTCCAAAACTTGAAAAAATATTAATCTACTTGTTGTCCATGTATTTAACAAAGTGGTGGTCAGGCAGTGGTAAAGGCAGAATGACTAGTCTGTCACATTTTAGTCCAGGTGACAGATGATAAAGGTTTATTCTAGAAGAACTGAGATGGGGATTAAACAAGATGTAGAGTAACTAGGACTTACTGATAAATTACGGAGTACTGAGATGAAAGGGAAACATAAAGCTAATTTATTAGTTTTTGTCTGAACCATTTGTGGACTTGCTGAGTTTCAAAAAGCTAACAAGAACTCAAAAAAGACAAAAAGATAGATGAATATTCAAGTTTTCAGCTCAAAAACAAAAAGTGTTGGTGTGTAAAATTTGGGAAGTGGGATGAGGCAAAGACAAAGCCCTGTACACATAGAAAATGTAGGAAAATGACAGGCCGAAAAGAATCAGATGGTCAGATAAGAAAACAAGGCCCTAGAATGGACAAGACTACGGGACGAGGGCACGTGCAGACTGAAAATGACCTTTCATCGAGATTTGACTATTGGTTTCTTTAATAAAAGTTGTTTTACGATGAATCTGAGATTCTGATTGGCAAGAAAAATACAAGTTGAGGAAGTAGAAATGATGAATGCATCTAGATAAGTCATAAATGTACTAAAAAAAAGAAGAATGAATATGGGAAGGTGACCAAAGGAGCAGAGGTAATATTTAGACCATCTGTAAGCTTAAGGGAAGTCCTAGAGAGGAATAAAACTGCTGATGCAGATAACAGAATGAGACTATTGAGGAGGTGACACAGGAATGAGTATGACTGAAAGTTGCCAAGAACCTCCAGAGGTAATAACGCACCCAGCTCATTTGATCCTTAACAATCTGAACTTTTTCTCCCTGTTAAACAATTAGCATCTTGTCCATCTCCAACAGATGTACCAAGAGGCAAAGGAGAAAATAAGAGAAACAAGAAAGGATGGCTTGCAGTGTAGCTGTCCTTGTTATCTCTGCTCATCCCCATGCCAGGTCTGATTGTATCTCTAAACTCACCAGAAATCTGATTCCATGTGAGTAATTAATGGTAATGGTGATGTGTGTGCTATCTTCACCTTTAAAATATTGATGAGGCTTCTAACAATCTCCTTTATCTTCTTTCTTCTATTCTGCATGTGTGAGTATGTGCACAAACACATGTGGAGAGGCGCATATGTGCATGCATGTGTGTGTGTGTGTGTGTGTGTGTGTGTGTGTGTGTGTGTGTGTGGTGTTCGTGTGTGTGTGTGTTCTCATGCACAAGCATGTAGAAGCAAGACATGGACATTGGATGCCTTACTCAATAACTCTCCATCTATCGAAACAGATGCTGGACCCGACAGCCACATGTTAGGCATAGCTCAGGGAGTCTTGTGGGAGAGCGAGGGTAAGGATAGAAGGATTCAGAGGGGACAAAATCTGCACAAGAAGACCAATAGAGTCAACTATAGACTGAAGCACCAACCAAAGAGCATGCATGAACTGGACCTAGACCCCCGATACATATGTAACTGATGGGCAGCTTGGTCTTCAAGTGGGTTCCCTAGCAAGTAGAGTGGAGGCTATCTCTGACGATAGAGGACTCTATTGCCTGCTGTTATATCACTTTCCCTTAGCCGGACTCCTTTGTCTTGTGTCAATGGAAGAGGATGCAGCATGTGCTTAGTCCTTATGCAACTTGTTGTTCCAGCATGGGTTGGTACAAGGGAGGGGACCTCTTTTCTGAGGAGAAGGGGAGGAGAAAGGAGGAAGAGGGTGGGAGGGCATGTCTAGGAAGAGAGAATGGAGGGGCTGCCATCAGAATGTAAAGTAAAATAATAAAAACATCAACTAATAAAAAAATAACTCTCCATCTGGCTTTTTCAGACATGGTCTCTCACTGAGCCTAGAACTTGCTAACTCAACCAGGTTGACTGGACAGCAAGTTCTAGCTAAGTAACTGTTTCCACTCCCCCATGGTTAGAATTACAGTTGTGCAAGGCCGTTTTGCATAGGTTCCGAGAATCAAATTGAAGTCCTCACACTTGCCTAGGGAGCACTTTACCTAGCGAGCAGCCTGACAGTCTGCCTTCCTTCTCTTAATGTTCTTTATTTACTGTAATTAACATTTTTATTTCTTTGATTTCTGGTTCTTTGTTGGCCACTGAAATGTCAAGGTCACGCCTCCAGTTCCAGTATGCTGAATTTATTTAACAAATAAATAATTGAAAGGTTGACACAATATTGATACGACCATAAACTGAATCACGTTTTGAAAATATCAGTGCTGAGCATCTCAGCAAATTCAATTATGAATAATTTATAAACTTAACAAATATTTTCCCTACAACATTCTTCAGTGCAAAAGAAATGACTGAAACTGAGATTGTGCGTATCATGAGTCACCTGCATTTTTAATGAGTGTCTCAGACTTATGTGCACTGGAGCTATTCTGTCAATCCTCTGCATTCAGGTGCTGCTTTTCTGATTGACATCAGAGAATATTTATGTCATCCGAAAAGACAGAATTTTATGGGAAAGCACAAAATAATTGCTCTTGCTTCTTGAGAGATACTACATTAGTCAAATGGGAAGGAAAATGACTCATAAAAAAGTCACCCTCCTCAGCCAAAGGTCATCCTTCTCTGTCTAAATCTAAACTCCATGTCACCACTTACGCACTTATTCATTCAACCAACAAATCTTCACTGCAAGCTGCTATTTTCTTAAGCAATATTATTCGGGAATTTGTTGTCAAACAAACAAAAAAGCATATCCAATCTTAAAACAGGTCTGAGAAATGCAGAAGTGAGACAACTGACATGAGTGTACTACATAATAAATAATCAGAGTACAGATGAACAACCTGTGGGACAGCAGGAATGAAGCAGATCAGGGACGCTTAACTGGAGATGAGAAACTAGAACACGAGCTCACACACAAAGAAAGAGGTCAAGGGCATCTCCCAAACAACATGTCCTCCCCAGGAAAGTGGAGGGGACAGCATGGAGCATCTAGGGTATTCTAGGCTTTGGATACAAGCTTCTAAGATAATCAGAATCTAATAAATATTTACACAATTGAATAAACATGACAAAAGATACCACTGCTCTGTTTCAAAGGAAATAGTCCCAAAGGGTTAGAGTAGAGGGGAAAAAAGGTCTGTTTTGAGGAGTCTTGAATAATCTGTGAAGAGGTGTGAAAGAGCCTAAGCACAGGAAGGGATCATCTAGAACTCAGCAAACTGTTTTAAAAATTAAATCATGAACTTAGCATTTGAGATGATGGACTGAGATAAAGGCTGGATTGTGTCCTCCCTGCTTTCTTTACCTCTCCTTCACCTGTTCTCTCCCTCTCCCTTTTGCTTTCCTTCTTCCTCTCCCTCTCTCTTTTTCTCTCCCTCTCCCATTCCTCTCTTCACCACCCTACTCTCAAGGTCCTAGGTCTTGGATTGTGTCTGCACTCCCTGAACTGATTTGGGAAACACAATAATAATCTTAAGATGTTCCTCACATTTTAAAGTCTAGCAGCTTTTGGCATAATATGCAAGAATGTCACAAAAAAAAATCAGGCCAAGAGATGCTAAATAATGCTAAAACTAAATATATAAACAATAAATAATTCCAGAGGAAATTCCTGAGTCCTAGAGTAGAAGATTTGCAAGCCCATAACATGCATTTTATGTTATTTATTATTTTGTATTAGACATATTAATATTTAATATTTCTGTTGTCACAAGATATGTCACTGTATATACTTGTCACATTGGAGATAAAAATAATAAATTCATCAGTCAGTATACTCATTATACCTCTCATATTAAAGAGATTTATTATGTATTAAGTACTACAAAAAAGCAGTAGAGTACAAGTTCTGGCTGAACCTAAATCTTTTAATCTTTTCTTCAAAATCCAGAAAACAAAATTTATAAGCAAAAGAATACACACACACACACACACACACACACACACACACTTGATATATAGCCATATCCAAAGAAGAGTATAATGAGAACAGACCTCCTCATTCTTCACCTCTATAATATATATATAAAAAAAAAATCGCTCTTCTGCTCCTTAATTTGTGGCACTCTATAAATTTAGGATAGATAAAGTTTCCCCTTTGAAAACAAATAATAAAACAGTAAGTGAACTAATTACTTTGTGGTACATCCTTTAAGCTAAGCACTTCTGTTCCATCTGATTACATGGGACAATTACCCAACTGGTTTGAGAAGGATACACTACAGAGTCTGCTGCCTTGTCATTGCATATTCTGAGCATATTCTCATGGGCCTTCCTGCAAATGCACCCCCCTGTTCGTGAAGGACTTTTCATGCTGGCTCTGAAGTCAATGGACTGCTAAAAGAGCCTTTAAGTTTGATCACTCACCTGCCTCTGTGACCAGACTTTCAATTCACCATTCTCAGTGCTTCTTGCTGTGAACAAGGATTTGAGAGGTACAAAGAATTAATTACACTAATGTTCTCCCAGCAATTCGAGTGAAATAAAATGTCATTGCAGCAAAAGTTTAATCACAATTAGTAGATCACAAGTTTCAAAATAAGGTGCTAAAATGGAAATTCATGGAGATACTGTTCAAAGGTATTCTAATCCCATTTGTAATGCCAAAGGGGTCAATTTTCAGGTAGCAATCAATGAGGAGAAGCAAATAGGGTTTTTTCGCTCCCAATGAAATAAAAATCTGTTATGCAATTAAGCTGAATTAATTATTAAATTAAGCTGAATTAATAATTAACTTAATATATCCTGATAAATCAGAATAAATGGAAGGCATATTATGGGCTGGCTAGATGACTCAGCATTTAAGAGCACTTGCTGATCTCCAAAAGAAACCAAAATCAGTTCTTAGCATCCACATCAGATGATTACCAAACACTTCCAGATCTGATGCCCTCTTCTGGCCTTTGAAGGCACTATACACATATGATGCACATACAAACAAGGACACACATACTATACAGAAATAGAAATAAAATAATTTATAGATATTATTAAAAGGCATTTATATCACAACTAGTTGAAGCATACTCTAAAGGTACAATTGTACCGATTGTATCAAATGACAGAATTCATTTCTAAAAAAGTTTGTATCAACCATGGTGGCCATCTTAACAGGTATTTAAAACAGGAATAGTCAGCATTTATCTGAGTTTTCATTCTTACTGTAAAGCAAATTAGCAGGTGACTTAATCCATTTCCTAGCAACAGTTCCAAGCTGCACTGACTTAAAGTAATCAAATTTCTGTACAGAATTTAACTTGCATACTGGACAGTTTAATTGTCTGGTGCATTTTTGGTGGTTCCTGTTATAGGAAAATATGTCTAAACATTTCACTAAGGATTGTGACAAACTATTCTCTATAACAATAGTTTCAGTATTTAACATATTTTAATTATCTAAAAGAAACTGAGAAAAAAATCATGGAAACATACACAAAAGCCTCAAATAATATAAAATATCTTGGGGTAACTCTAACAAAAGAAATGAAAGACTTATATGATAAAAACTTCAAGTGTTTGAAGAAAGAAATTGAAAATGATATCAGACAATGGAAAGAACTCCCTTGCTTACAGATCCGTAGGATTAATATGGTAAAAATGCTCATCCTTCACAAGGCAATCGATAGATACAGTGCAATCCTCCTCAAACTCCCACACAATTCTCAACAAATCTTGCAAGGACAATTCTCATCTTCGTATGGAAAAAACAAAACAAAACAAAAAACAGGATAACTAAAACAATCCTGAACAATTGAAAAAAAAATAAAAGAAAAAAGAACTACAGGAGATACCACTAAATCAAGTTGTAATACAGAACTATAGTAATAAAAACCACAATGTATCAACCAAAACCATAGATGTTGATCAACAGAATCAAGTGGAAGACCTAAACATAAATCCACACACCTCTGTCTGGAAACCTGGTTGGTTTTTTTTTTTTTTTTATAAATAATCCACACTGGATTTAAAAAAAAAAAAATACACACCAGGCCAAACTGCTTGTTTGCATGTAGAAAAATGCAAAGAGATCCATATTTATCACCCTGCACAAAACACATGCCCAAGTGATCAGAGACCATAACATAACCCCAGACACACTAACCCTCACAGAAGAGAAAGTGAGGACTAGTCTGAGTGCACTGGCACAGGAAACTTTCTGAATGGAATACCAGTATCACAGGCACTAAGACTGACGATTAATAAATAGGACCTTATGAAACTGATGACAAAAAAAAGCAGCCCACAGAATAGGAAAAAATTTATAGCAACTCTACATCCAATAAAGTTCAAATATCCAAAATATACAAAGAACTCAAAAAACTAGATATCAAAAAAAAAAATCTTATCGACTGAGGATGTTGAGCATTTCTTTAGGTCTTTCTCCGACATTGAATATTCCTCTATTGAGAATTCTCTGTTTAGCTCTGGAGCCTACACAGAAGCCTCTGAAAGACTGTATCCATCAGTGTTTTGAAGCAGAAGCTGATACTTATAACCAAACTTTGGGCAGAGTACAGGAATCTTATGGAAGAATGGGGAGATAGAAAGACCTGAACAGGACAGGAGCTCCACAAGAAGACCAACAAAGCCAAAAATTTGGGCCCATCGGGCCCTGCAGAGATTGATCAATGAACCAAGGACAATGCATGAAGAGGACCTAGACCCCCAGGTCAGATGTAGCCCATGGGCAGCTCAGTCTCCATAAGGGTACTCTAGTAAGGGGAGCACGGGCAGTCTCTTGCATGAACTCTTTGATCACCTCCTCCTGGTGAGGAGGCCTTAATAGGCCACAAAGAAAGAAGATCCAGACAGTCCTGATGAGATTTGATAGGCTAGGGTCAGGTAGTTGGGGAGGAGGACCTCCCCTATCAGTGGACTAGGCGAGGGACACAAAGGATGGGAAGGAGGGTGGGACTGGAAGGAGATGAAGGAGGGGGCTACAGCCAGGATACAAAGTGAATAGATTGCAATTAATAATAATAATTAAAATAAAGAAATAACTAAGATAAGATAAAAGGTAAAAACCATCATAGCTACTTCATAAATGTCTTTTCAATAAATTAATTTCTCTATTTTTTAAAAAAATTAAAAATAAATTTAAAAATAAAAACCAAATAATCCAATTTTAAAATGAGGTACAGATCTAAACAGGAATTTCAAATGGTTGAGAAACAAAGAAAGATTCAACATCCTTAGCCATCAGGAAAATGCAAACCGAAACTTCTCGGAGATTTCATCTCACACCTGTCAGAATGGCTAAGATCAATAAAAACAAATGGCAGCTCATGCTGGTAAGGATATGATACTAGAGGAACACTCCTCCTTTGCTGGTAGGAGTGCAAACTTGTATAGTCACCATGGAAATCAATACAGCAGTTCCTCAGAAAATTAGGAATCGAAATACCTCAAGATCCAGACATACCATTCTTGGCATATACTCAAAGAATGGTCCATCCTACCACCTGAATATTTGCTCATCTATGCTCATTGTGGCTTTATTCATAATAGTCAGAAACTAGAAACAATCTAGATGTTCCTCAACCAAAGAATGAATAAAGAAAATGTGGTACATTTACACAATAAGGTAGTACTAAGCTGTTAAAAAAAAATCACATCATAAAATTTGCAGGCAAATGGATGGAACTAGAAAAAGGCATCCTGAGTGAAATAACCCGGAAGCAAAAGACACATATGGTATGTACTCACTTAGAAGTGGACATTAGCTGTTATGTACATGATAATCAAGCTACTATCCAGAGACCCAGAAAGGTTAGGAAAGGTGAGGCTTCTAGGAGTAAGCGTGGACATACCTGGGAAGGCAAAATAGAATAGGTTTTATGGGTGAACTGGAGGAAGGAAGGGATGGTAGCAGGAGGAATCAGGTGCTGAGGAAGACATGGAGGGAGAGAGAGCAGGGAGAAAAAGCTGGAGTTGGGGGGAGGCACTTGGAAGGCAGTGTGAAAACCTGGTGCAGTGGAAACTTCACCTATGAGGATGACCCTAATGAGGACCCATAATAATAGAGAACGCAGAGTCTGAGCCAGCTATCTTCAGTAGCCAAGCAAGATTTCCAGTGGTGGGACTGGGTTGCATTTGGTTGTCATTGGCCAAGGAGTTCCATGGAGATCCTCAAACATCCCAGACTGATGCTAGGAGAGAGGGCCAGTCTCCAAAACCTGACAAGTGGCAGGGTGGGTTTTGGGGGATAGCCAAGAACAACATCCACATATTTCATTCAATGTAGAGAGGAACTGGTGCCTCATGGATACTTCACCCTATGTTCTAGATTCTTTGGCATGGGAAGGTACTCTGTAGGCTATGGAAAGAGAAACCTGGACACCAACCCAGTCACAAAACCCTTGACCGCCATTTGTTCCTGCCTTTGAAGTGTGTGTGGCAATGGTGGTGTAGAACCTGTGCCCAAGCAATGTCTTATTTCTCTTAAGGCCCAAGCCTGACACTGCCTAGATGACCAGGAACTGGGGACTTGATAGCCTATAGACCTAAGGTAGAACCAAACACAACTGGCACCAAAATTCAATGAAATGATTCCTTATGATATTCTGCTATACACATAGATACGTGTTTTGCTTAGTCATCATCAGAGTGACTTCCTCTGGCAGCAAATGGATGCAGAGACCCTACAACTAGATGCTATGTGGAGAGAATCTAAACTGGAGGCTTCCATCAGGTCCCTCCCCCTCAGAGTTCAACAACCCCATGCAAGAAGAGGGAAGAAAGGCTATAGAAGTCAGAGGTGATGGAGGACACCAGGAAAATATGGCCCTCTGAATCAACTCATCAGGGCCCATATGGGCTTATCGAGACTGACGTGGCAAGCATGGGTCCTGCTTGAGTCTGCCCCTGGTTCTGTGTGTATTTGTGTTGGCTGTTAACTTGGTGTTTCTGTTGGACCCCTAACAGTGGTATCAGGTATATCTCTGACTCTTTTGCCTGTCCTTGGGCCTCTTTTACTCCTATAGGGTTGCCTTGTTCAGCCTCATTGTGAGGGATTTTGCCTTGTCTTATTGTAGCTTTTTTGTTGTGCTTGGTTGTCTCTTGGAAGCCTGCTCTTTTCTGAAGGAAAACGGGAAGAGGGCATCTGGGGAGAGGGAGGAGGGGAGGACCTGGGAGGTGTAGACAGAGGAGAAAGTGTGGTCAGCATGTATTGTGTGAGAGAAGAATCTATTTGTAATAAAAAATTAATTATCTAATAAATTATTTGCTCAGACATATAAATGTGTATATTTCTTTGAATACTTCATGCCAGAAATTTTTAATCACAAATCATCCTGCCATCTGTGAAGCAAAATTTTTAGGGTTGTCGGACATTTGGAAGACTATACCCAATGTTACTAGCCTACTGATGAATGGCTTGCTGTGCCCCTCCTAGAATCTCAATCCTACCATCTCTTGTACGAGGAAAAGCACTTGTCATCCCTTTTTTATACTGTTTTTCACTTTATTATCATTCTCATGTGTTTACTATCATGTGTCCCTTACATAGTTCTGAATTACTTGATAGGTAATATTATTCTTTTCTGATGGAAAATGGAAATCTGAAATTTTCTGGCAGAGTTCTGATTCAAATTCTGTCTTCAGCCTTCTCAGTGATATTAAGCCTGCTCCATTCTTGCTACAGCGTGCTCCTTGATATATTTTATTCTTATTTGAGACAAAAGTATCACTTGCTAATTGTGCCTATTGTTTTCTTGCAAAGCATATTGACAGGCATTGGAAGGGCTTGTTGAAGCTAGACATACTGAAAACTCAAAAAGATACTTGGCATTGGCAGGAAAGAGAGAAAAATGTATTATCTATAACAGCCCCACTTGGTTCTGTAAACACAAAAACCAAGTGAATACATATAACCTGCATACTTTACCCTCCCTCCTCTGGGCACTGAAACTGGTGTTGGCATCAAAACATACTAAGTCTTTGAGAAAGAACCAATTATAGCAATAAAAATGGGTTAATGATTACCAACCACTTACCAGGTATAAAACATCACTAAAAGTGAAATTCTGCCTTCTTCCAGCCTCCACCTTTCTTCCTACTCATCTTTTAATCCTTGAAATCCACTAGATATTCTCCATTGCCAAAGGCTAGTGCAGATGGTAGATAGGGAAAGATGTGCTTCATGATTAAAACTCAAAACTGCAATCTGTATTGCTTTCAGTCTACCCCAGACCCTGGGCTATATTTATCATTTACTGCCACATTCCCAAACTATTCTTCAACTTTTTGTTATAAAATTTATAATTGCCTTATTTTTATAATTTATTTTTATTTTATAATTTATTCACTTTACATCTCATGTATAGCTGCCTCCCTCATCTCCTCCCTGAGCCATAGTCCATTCCTCTTCCTCCCATCTCCATACTTTAGCCAAAAAAAAATTAATAATTTGGACCCAGGAGGCCTGCAGAGACTGATGCACCAACCAAGGACCATGCAAGGAAGGACTTAGGTCCCCTGTTCAGAGGTAGCCCATAGGTAGATCTGTCTCCATGTATCCTTGTAAGAGGAGCAGGGGCTGCCTCTGATATGGATTTTGTTGCCTGCTGTTTGATCACTTCCCCTGGGTGGGGCACCTTTACCAGGCTACAGAGGAAGAGGATGCAGGCAGTCCTATTGAGACTTGATAGGCTGGGGTAGGATGGTAGGGGAGGACGTCTCCCTCTTCCTGAGTGGGGAAGAGCCTTGACCTCATTGGCAAAGGAGACAATTTTCTGAACAGAACACCAACAGCACAGGCTCTAAGATCTACAATTAATAAATGGGACCTCTTAAAACTGAAAAGCTTCTGTAAAGCAAAGGACACTATTGGCAGTCTACAGATTAGGAAAAGATCTTCACCAATCCTACATCCAACAAAGGACTAATATCCAAAATATATAAAGAACTCAAGAAATTAAATGCCAAAAAAACAAATAATCCAATTTTTAAAATGGGATACAGACTATCCATGGAGATAACCTAGAACCCCTGCACAGATGTAGCCCATGGCAGTTCAGTGTCCAAGTGGGTTACATAGTAATGGGAAGAGGGACTGCCTCTGACATAAACTGATTGGCCTGCTCTTTGATCACCTCCCCCTGAGGGAGGAGCAGCATTACCAAGCCACAGAAGATGACAATGCAGCCACTTCTGATGAGAACTGATAGACTAAGATCAGAAAGAGGGAGAGGAGGACCTCCCCTATCAGTGGACCTCGGGAGGGGCATGCATGCAGAAAGGGGAGGGAGGGTGGGATCGGGAGGGGAGGAGGGAAGGGCTTATAGGGGGATACAAAATGAATAAAGTGTAATTAATAAAAGTTAAATAAAAAATTTTAAAAACTAGGATACAGAGCTAAATAGAGAATTTTCAACAGAGAATTTTAAATGGAGGAGAAACACGTAAAGAAATGCTCAATATCCTTAGTCATCGGAGAAATTCGAATCAAAATGACTCTTGAGATTCCATCTTACACCCATCAAAATGGCTAAGATCAAAAACTCAAGTGACAACACATGCTGGAGAGAATGTAGAGAAAGAGGAACCCTCCTCCATTGCTGGTGGGAATGTAACCTTGTACAACGACTTTGGAAATCAATCTGGCACTTGATTGGGAGTAGTGCTAGCTCAAGACCCAGCTATACCACTCCTAGGTATATACCTAAAAGATGATCTACTATTCTTCAACTTTTATTCTGATATTGATAATACTTCCTCCATTAAAATTCTACTGGAGAAGACTCTATTGATATAATTCACTACTCTAGTTTCATCAATCAGTACCCAACACTAGGCACAAAATAGGTGCTGAACCACTCTTGCCAGGACTTACACTGAAGTCCTTACTGTGCCATTTCTAACCTCAGGAGCATCACTGCTCTCATTGTATTAGACCACTTGCTTGAAATGCACTATGTGAATAATGTTATTTAATCCTTACAAGATTTGTAAGGTAGACAGTATTAATTAGATTCCACAAAGGGGAAAATTAAATCCTAAGATAATGATTTTCCCAAAAAATTCCCTACACAACTGACATAATTCAGAGTTCTGAGTGGTGCTAAATGAAGTTATATATTCTCTTTCTTGACCCTCTTGAAAACTGTGAAGATGGAAACTGTGTTGAATTATGAACTCTAAACAAATGTGGGTTTTGTTATATATTATTAATTTATTTAATGTGTAAAATTTTGTTGTTTTTGTTTGTTTGTTTATTTGTCTTCTTGCATACAAGTACACCACATTCCTGCAGTGCCTGAGAAGGTCGGAAGAGGGCATCAGTTTCCCCAGAACTAGGGTTACAGGAGCCTACCACAGAGGGCCTCTGAAAGTCTCTACTCAGCAGTGTATCCAAGCAGATGCTGAGACTCATAATCAAACTTCGGGCAGAGTGCAGGGAATCTTATAAAAGAAATGGGAGACAGGAAGACCTGGAGAGGACAGGAGCTCCACAAGGAGAGCAACAGAACCGAAATATCTAGGCACAGGGGTCTTTTCTGAGACTGATACTCCAGCCAAGGACCACTCATGGAGATGGCCTGGAACCCCTGCACAGAAGTAGCCTATGGCACCTCAGTGTCCAGGTCAGTTCCATAGTAATGGGAACAGGGACTGTCTCTGACATGGACCCAGCAGCTGGCTCTTTGATCACCTCCCCCTGAAGGGGAGGCAGCCTTACCAGGCCACAGAGGAGGAGAAGGCAGCCAGTCCTGCTGAGACCTGATAAGCCCCTAGGCAGATGGAAGAAGAGGAGGACCTCCCTTATCAGTGGACCTGAAAAGGGGCTTGGGAAAAGATGAGGGAAGGAGGGTGGGATTGGAAGGAAATGAGGGAGGGGTCTACAGCTGGGATACAAAGTAATAAACTGTAATTAATATAAAAAATAAAAATTTAATTCAAAATGTGTCATTACCATGACCACTGTGTGCATATAGATGAAATGTGAGAGAGCACAGCAATAAAATAATCACTTTAACAAACACTTCCAATTCAAGGACTACATTCTACAAGCAAATTTCCACAGGTACCACTTATGGCGTACTCCACCAGTGCCGGAAACTTTCCATGCAATACCACATTTCCACACTTAATTTTTACAAGGAATCAAGGTTAGCGATGGTATATTGGGGTCATTTTGGATATAGGAGTCTATGACTCCAGAATGATAAACTATTTTCAGGTGTTCTGATAACTTGCAAGTGATGGAGACTTAATTTTCATAGAGCTCACCCCAGCCCTCTAATTTGGGCCCTAATATCACATAGCACAAGTGAAAGGAAAAGTCACATAAACAGCATGGAAAGCATGAGGTCTAAGAGAGAACACTGGAGACACTATTGAAAAGGACGCTTCAGGGTCAGACTGGAGGAATATGGAAGCATAACGTGGAGCCATCATTCATCTAGAGTGAGAAAGATACAAGCATTATAAAATGACCAGCAGAAGCTGACGTTTTAATAGAGTCAATAATGAATTACTTGTGTTCTTATAGTAAATCGCTGTCTACCTATCTAGTGATCACCCGATTTCAATGCATCTCTTATTTACTCTCCTGAAGTTCAATCAGAGGGTGTGTACAACACGAGTTTCTGCACCCTCCCACTGTGCTAGCCTCTTCCTGGAACACTCCCTCCTTCCGAGTCCTGCCATGCTTCACTATTTGATTGGCTGTAACTGCTAGGGTTTATAGTTATATAAATTATTGATTTTTAGCTACTTATAAGTTGTCCTCTCTATACATAGGCAGAGGGCACAACTCACAGAAGACGGTTAAAAATTGCATTTCTGGGCTCTGCCCTGCAGACTATCAAAGCAGATGTTGAGACTTGTGGGTAACCTTTGAGCAGAGTGCAGGGAATCTTAGGAAAGAAGTGGGAAACAGTAAGATCTGGAGAGGACAGGAACTCCACAAGGAGAGCAACAGAACCAAAAAAATCTGCTCCCAGGGGTCTTTCCTGAGACTGATACTCCTACCACGACTATGCATGGAGATAACCTAAGACCCCTGCACAGATGTAGCCCATGGCAGTTCAGTATCCAAATGGGTTCCATTGTAATAGGAACAGGGACTGCCTCTGACATGAACTGATTGGCCTGCTCTTTAATTACCTCCCCAGGAGGGGGAAGCAGCATTACCAGGCCACAGAAGAAGACACTGCAGCCACTCCTAATGAGACCTAATTCACTAGGATCAGAAGGAAGGAAAAGAAGACCTCCCCTATCAGTGAACTTGGGGAGGGGCATGCATGCAGAGGGTGGAAGAAGGGAGGAATTGGGATGGGAGGAGGGTGGGAACCACAGGGGGGATACAAAGTGAATAAAGTGTAATTAATAAAGAATAAATAAAAAAATTCTCAAAAAAAAAAAAAACAGTTGCCTTTCTGGGACTGGATGGGTGTTCAGTAAAAATTCTGTTCCCTTGTTTACTAGGAAATGTTCCATACTTATTATGAACACGAGCTCTTTGTTTATTACCAGGGCTGCAAATGTTGATATTTTTATGTTCCTTCCCTTTTTGTTAATGATAGATTATAATTCCAGAAATAATAGACTATAGTATTCAGTTTAATGAATCTTTCATCCTCACATATTTACCTAGTTGGTCTACTTTTAATTATTTGGCATTATATTTATACTATTAGTAGGTAGGAATTTATTTTGTTTACTTATTTATTTGTTTGTTTGTTTGTTTTTTTGAGACAGGGTTTCTCCGTGTAGCCCTGACTATTGTGGAACTCACTCTCTACACAGGCTGGCCTCAAACTAGAGATTCTCCCGCCTCTGCCTCTGAAGTGCTGAGACTAAAGGCATACACCACTACTGCCCAACAGGAATTTATTTTTATGTTGCAGAATTAAGAATTTAAACAAGAATATTTTTCTAAATGTTTTGTTTTCTCAACTCAACCTCATGTTTTCTTCCATTTTGCTTTATATCTCATGTATAACATATTAATTCAGTATATTTAATTGATGTTCTTTTTATATGTTAAGTTTTGTTCAATTTACTTCTTAATTTTCTTTTTGTTTTTCTGTTTTTTTACTTATTCTTGCCTTACAAAAATTGCATCTCTAATATTTTAATGTAGGCTATCGAAAAACCCTTCTATTGTTTTCCTTTTTACAAAGTTTCTTAATTTGGCTCGATAATTTTTAAAAAATTTTTTCTGAAGATTTTAACAAAATCTGTACTATAACACTTGAATGTTTGCACATGTGTGTGCGCACTTGTGTGTGGACCCATGTGGGGAGGGAGGGAGACGAGGAAAACACAAGATGCTGCATGCAAAGCTGCTGGATAAGTATCACCACGTGCGTCTAAACTATTACTAGTAAATATTTACTTGGAGAACTGCCCCCCTTAAGACTGTGAAAGAATTAGCATCAACATCTGGAGTTCCTCAGTAGTGCTGATTGTAGACATGAGCCTGGTGACATGGGTTAATCATTGTCTTCTGTGGGGAGGAAAGGATTCTTTAGCTAAGTCTCATGTTGCTTCCTCTTGACAAATGCTTTTATGTCTCCAGCTAGAGCTGAATTATCACTATGATCACCCTTGGCTTCATACAAGCCTGTTCCTTATGCTTTGAGAATCCCGAATGCCAGGCCTTGAAAGTGTGCTAGAAATGCTTTTCTTCCCATCTTTTTTTTTTTTTTTTTTTTTTTTTTGTCTCTCAGATTATGATCAAAGTCCAGGAACTGGGGTGAATGAAAGAATAATTCCAATTGACATACATTGTCTCTGGCTCAGTCTGTCAGAAGAGAGGATTAAAACACAGTTCTAGTCCTTGTATGAGATTAGCACTGTGGTACATGCGAGTCAATCTTCAGTGCAGGGATGATCAACATAAGACATTCACGCGATGATTAAGGTCTGTAGTCATCAGAAATAATCAAATAAAAACTCACGTCACCACATTAGGAAATCAGTAAGGCAAATACATTGTAAAGGCACAAACATACAAACAAACAAAAACAAAAGTAAAAAAACAAAACAGCTCTACAATCAAAGAAATAAGAAATAGTTTACTCTGAACCAAATACGGGTAGTCACAACCACAAAATCCAGTAGTTCTAAATTATATGTACTGCAGCAGAAGAGTTTACATAGACTTTTATATCCACAAAACAAATGCATACATCAATAAACACATTCAGCAAACTTTTCGTTAGGGCACCAGATAGGCAGGCTCCAGTAAAGCAAGGGGATCATTCCTATAAATTCCAGATGTTATCACATTCTTAGTTTTCGGAGTGATGGAGTCTAGAGGACTGTTAATCTTAGCAGCACATTGCAAGATGATATTCTACTACTCATGAGACTGTCAGGTCAAGCACAGAAGGTAAGCTAAATGGCTTGAGAGAGTTTTATATAGCCTGATAATGTTGGTTCTTAATTTAAAAACTGTTGTCTCTATAATTGTTCTATGGAGCTAGTCAGTCTATAGAGTCTTTAATGTAGAGAGAACTTCAGTTAATAACTACCTAAAGGACTTTCTAGGCATCTGGATAAAGGCACTAAGTTTTGAAAAATGAATATAAATGCAAGCAAATCCATTTCCAAGTGAAAAGAGAGTTTGTATGAAAATATTTATCCTGATTCAAGAAAAAAATGAGTTATCCAGTATTGCTTGGTGTGTGTTGTAGAAAAGGAAAATTATTACAGATTAGAATTTTGGCAAGCTCTCAGACATAGTCCAATAACTTCCAATTGAAAGAGTCTTAATTTAATTTGATCAATATTTGTCTTGCAACCAACATTTGCAAAGCTTTATTCTAAACTTTCCCAGGAAATCATTGTTGGAGGGTAAATATGTCAAGTGTCTGCTGTTGGAAAGAATAAATGACAAATATATTAATGTTGAAAAATGACCCTTCAACTATGCAATTTATAATTGTGACTGTTAAATTAAGAAAGTCTTCCTTAATTGAGCTGGCAAGTTCCATGAATAGAAAAATAGTAATTTAAGTTTCATGAATATATTCAATGGCAAGAGCTCAATATCAACACAAATAGAAATGTAATCAAGCCTTTAACATCGGAGTGTACACTTAACCATGATGTATGTACCCTAAAATACTTCACATGCTTTACAAGTCCCTTGCTCAAGGGTCCAGAGGTCTAGTTATCTTCTATATTTTTTATACAAGAGATGAACTGTGCTAGTTTGACTCTGGTGGTTGTTTCACAGAGAGCAAAGCAATTTCTTTCAATTATTTCTCCTGAGTGAAATGTCTAGCAAATGAGTCATTAAACACAGTGTAAGAAATATGATGCAGTAAAGGGAATGATTGTAAGGAAGACAAACCCCATAAAAATCTATGACCAAATATATGATTGTATCACGTCTTACGTTTACACCAAGAGCTACCCTCTCTCTGGTACTCTTAACAAAAATTGTCGGGAAATCAGGATAAAGATTTGATTGCTCATTAGACAGAGCATTATTTTTTTCAAAGTATGAGAATTTTATCTCAGAGGAAATACTGAAGGGGAAAATAAATAACGAAGCCTCACAGGAAAGCAAAAGCACCGTTATGGTCTTTGAGCAATGCTTTCTAATTCTTCTTTTTCATTATCTTTAAATACAGAATCCCCTGCACCTACAGCTGAGTTTAGAAAATTCACTAAGTTCTGATGCTGATGTCACTGTCTCAATCCTGACCATGAACAACTGGTACAATTTTAGCTTGTTGCTATGCCAGGAAGACTGGAATATCACTGACTTCCTTCTCCTTACGGAGAATAACTCCAAGTTCCGCCTCGGGTCCATCTTCAACATCACTGCTAACCTGTCCTCCACCAAGGATCTCCTAAGTTTCCTGCAGGTCCAGCTGAAAAGCATTAAAAACAGCACACCCACAATGGTGATGTTTGGCTGTGACATGGAAAGTATCCGGCAGATTTTTGAAATGTCCACGCAGTTTGAGCTGTCACCTCCTGAGCTTCACTGGGTTCTAGGAGACTCCCAGAACGTGGAGGAACTGAGGACAGAAGGCCTGCCCTTAGGGCTCATTGCCCACGGGAAAACAACTCAGTCTGTCTTTGAGTACTATGTTCAGGATGCCATGGAGTTAGTTGCAAGAGCTGTAGCCACAGCCACCATGATCCAGCCAGAACTTGCTCTCCTTCCAAGCACGATGAACTGCATGGACGTGAAAACCACAAATCTCACTTCTGGACAATATTTATCAAGGTAGGATGTAAAGCTTGGGTTATGTTCTCATCCAGAGAAATGGGATAGCAAGTAAAATTTTCTTGTCCATCCACTGTGCAGAAATCTTGACTCTAGGTAGCTCTAAAGGGCAACAGCTCTGAGCTGGTTAGGGGCAACGAAAGTTTAGTGTCTCGTGGCCTGTTGTCTGTAATTTGATTCTTTATTGAGTATTGTATTGTAGGGACAGCACTTGGCAGATATTTAAAAACTTTGAGCCTCAATGTTCTAATTAGTAAATAAAGATAAGATAGACTAGCTTGATATAGTATAATAAAAAGGCCAGAAAATTGTATATGAAAAACAATTAACCCATGGTTGGCTAACATAAAAGCAAGGAATATGTTTTTCCTAATTTAGTCTTCCCACATCATTAGAACTGAACAAATCTCTCTAAATACATGCAGAAAAAATTTAGTTACATGGAAAGGGGTTTTTCTTACTCCTAATATTGTTTCAGGCAATTTAGAACCTGGTTAAATGCAGAGACTTTAAAGCCACACAGAGCTAGAATCTTAGTTCTGCCTCTTGATTCTTATATCGCTTGGTCAAGTTACTCAATTACTCTCAGCCTTAGTTTCTTAGGTTTGATTTCTACTTAAAGAAAATGGATGTAAAATTATAAAGATATTGGCATAAGATTCTGCTACTTGTGGAACTGTTGTGATAGGTGCCAGAAAGAAAATAGAAGATATGTGGTTGGATAGGTAGATAGATAGATAGATAGATAGATAGATAGATAGATAGATAGATAGATAGATAGATAGATGAAAGATAAATAGGTATATAGATAGATTACAAATGATTAACAGATGATAGACAAGATAAAAATATGAATATACAGAAGTAAGCATTCCATAAGAGCATTTTTCTAGTATGTTGTTATTTTTTTATACTTAATGACATGTGTGTATTATACTTTGGTACATTTCTGTTTAGTAGATGAAAAGGGCAACTCCATTTAAAATAAAACGTAATTCCTCATGTGGAAATGGCGAATTCCTTCAGTGATGTTTTTAGGCTACTTGACTTTTACTTAGAAGAGGATGACCTATGGGCAGAGAATAAGTGCTGTTTCAGAGGTTAATCATCCCTATAGACTGAGAAAAATTTGAAAGCAATGTTCTTAAAGAAGTGGCATTTGAATATACAGAATATAATGCAATTTAATAGTGTCATATCTTAAGAAAACACAAATATTTGGTAAAAGAACAGAACATCTTTGTAATTTTACAGATAACTGTACTGAGCACTTACTCTATACAAGCAATCTGCTAACAGCTAAGTGCGTGAAAGAGTGAAGACAAAGCAAAGCCTAAAATTATTAACAAAAATGAAAATTGGGTATGATGGTACACACCTTTAATCCCAGAATTGGGAGGCAGAAATAAGAGAATCTTTGTGAGTTCAGAACCAGCCTGGGCTACACAATGAGTTCCAGGCCAGCCAAGGATACATAGTCAAACCTTATTTAAAAAAAGAAATAATAATAAAGTAATTCAAATTAATTTTTTAATCTATTATTAATAAAATTGAATATTATATCTTAACTTTCCCTTTTTCTCAAATAGCATTTTAATCTTCATAAGCTCAAACTTTATGTGTATTTTATTTTGCAGTATCTACACAAATTTAATGTTTACATCCTAGTCATATGTGAGGTTCATGATTTTATTTAAAAAAAAAAAAAAGCCTTTTCCTTTTAACCAGTACATAAGCAAAGTGTCAATTTACAATTCCAAACAGTGTTTATTCGGAAAGACAGTCCATAAGAAGCAGGGGAAACCACAACTGAAAATCACATTATATCATCTAGCATTCTTGTCTAGGGTAAAACAGACAAGAAAAAAAATTTCCAGTTTGTGTTCTAAAAATGCTTAGGGAAAACGAGTAAGGATTTTTGTTGACTTGGGTTGTGTGTACCTCAGCCATTCATTTTATCAAGGCCAAATGATTTTTCTGGCTTCCCAAGGTTTAATTTATAGTAAAATCGTATTTCTCCGGCTGGCAAGATTGCTCAGTGTGTGAATCAGTATCCACCATGACCAAAGACTTGAATTCCATTTACCCCACCCCAGAGTTGCAAACTGCAAGGAGAGAACTGACCCCTGCATGTTGTCTTCTGTGTCACATACATACATAAATGCATGCATATATACACACATACATTCTCACATATATTCGCCCATACACACACACACAAACAAAAAATAAGTGTAATTTAAAGCTTTAAAATCTCTCTCCACAAGGATCACATGATACTTTTTACATCGACTTCCACAGTGACATTAGCCTATTCACCCTGACCTGTCTGACTTCTGAGAATACAAATTCCATTTAGTTGATCATTATTATGTAACTTAGTCCAAAGCCTATCAAATAACATGCTTTATAGATAGCTACTGAAATTGATTTACAGAGAAAGAAACTGTCTATTGTATTTGTGTCTCCACTATCATTCACTGTAGAGAAAAAATTGATCATTGATGAGTAAATACTTTCCTAAGTAAATATAAACTTTTATCTAGCTACTTACACTCTAGTTTTCTTCTTTTCTTTTGCTTCCTGTACTTTTGTCTCTGTGGTGACAGGCTCTATCCTCATGATTATTTCCACATATTTTTTTTTCTTTTTATTTCCACATATTTTATTCCACAAAGTTTGAAAGTTATAAAAGAGTGTGAGGTTTGGAGCCCAGAAGCAATTCACAATGCATAGGGGTCAGTGACAATATTTTCATCCCCGTGGGTGTGTGTAAGAGAAGAGCTCAAAGAACTTCAGAAAATATAACTAGGACTTTTTTAAACTCTCAGAGGAATACAGTCAAAGAAAAAGTTTCAAAGTGTTCAGGACAGGGTCAGGAGAAGTGGGCACAGCCCCAGAAGGAGTCTTTATGGTGGATAATAAAGGCTGCCGTAAGCCAGGAAACAGCTGTGGGGTTTCCACCATCCTTATTTATTTTGTTTAATTCGAGCTTTTAGAAAGTTAGTTATTCTCAGTCCATAAGTCACATCTGCATACAGTAATTTTCTTAATTGTCCCTAAATTTTGTGAGGCTGACCCCACTCCCTCTTGGCATAATAAAAGCCAGGAAGATAATGAGCTGTGACTAGCTGGTGCCAGAGTTATGCAAGCTTTCATTTCTCACACAGTCATTTTTGGTTTGGGCTGACAGAATTGTTAGCATTTTAAAATGTTAATGAAATCGCCCCAAACATGACATTTTCAACACAGGCTTTTAGACTAGGAAAATAATATCTTGTGGCAGACTACACAGACATAATTACAGGTATAAGGGATCTAATTCCTCTCAGTTGCCCACAAGCCAGAGCAAATGTCCATCATGACTCAATGTAGACAGGATAAGAGGACCAAGGTCATTGTGTTATCTTTAACAATGTGTTAGAAAATTGTTTTACTAAATGTTAATTGTTTGGGGCAACTGTAGGTGGCATCTTATTTTGACAGTGCCTCCATGAATGTATGATTATGTGTTTCTACCCAATCAATGACCGTCTATCTATAGTAAATATAATGACTACTTGAGTCCTGTCATTTTAGAGCTGACAGCATAATTAATAAAGGTAAATTAGAAAATTCTGAAATAATTGCTTTCCCAGCCCCCACCCGACCACCAGGAGACAGAATCTTGCTATGTGCTCCTGTCTGGCCTGGAATTCATGGTCTTCTGAGCTCTGTTTCTCATGTGTTGGGATGACAAGACTGTGGCACGATGCTCAGAGGAATACATACTTTTTTTTAAATAGATAGAAAATAAATCCATTAACATTCTCAGATATTTGGTGGTATGTTTTAACAAGTGGATAAGAGTTTTCACATTTAGGGCTAAAAGCACAGGAAATGGAATCTGTGAATTTACCAAGACCTAAAGAAGAAATGTAACACAGTGGGAGCATTGGTTTCATATGAAGAGGAGCTGAGCTGTCTCTAGGAATGTATTCACAGCAACCCACATAGAGCGTTTATGCCAGGCTGAGGAGTTTGCATTTCATGTGTCAGAGGAAACGGAACATTAGCCTAGACATATTCATAAAACCACAGTCCTGTAACAAATTGGCAGAATAAAGCAATACAATACAAAAACCTTAAAGATAATTTTTAAACCATCAGAATACAAGAAGTTGTTCCAATTTCTCCCTTGCATGCTCTGAACTGTGAAAGTGAAGGCCAATTTACCTGATGTTTCTGGGATTCTGACTCATAATGCTTATCTAGAGGGCCAGAATGTGAAGTAATCCCCTCTCCTCAGCGATAGAAGTCCTTGGGTTTTAAACAATCCGCGCAAAGGCGATTATAAGAACCCAGGAGCCAAGATGTAGATACCTTCATCTCTCGGACGAAGGGGATTTTTAACTTTTTAGCTGATCAATTACGGCCTTGTTAGTTATTTTGGTGGGTTTTGTTGTTATTTGCTTGTTTGTTTGTTTTTTAATTTTATTTTTCTTTTTAGTTACATTTTGTTAACTCTATGTCCCAGCTGTATCCCGCTCCCTCATTCCCTCCCCAATCCCACACTCCCTCCCTGGTCTCCTCCCTGCCCCTTTCCAAGTCCACCGATAGGGGGGGACCTCCTCCCCTTTCATTTGACCCTGTTTTATCAGGTATCTTCAGGGCTGGCTGCAAAGTCCTCCTCTGTGGCCTAACAGACTGCTCCTCCCCTGGGGTGGGGGGGTCAAACAGCCTGCCCTTGAGATCCTGTTAGAAATAGTCTGTGTTCCCTTTACTTTGGAAAACTATTTGTTTATTTAACTAGAAACTGAATTTTGGGCCTCACACATCCTACACAACCAGTGAGCTCCATTCCCAAAACCATTGTTCTAGTGGTAGTAATGGAGTTGTTGTTGTTGTTGGGGTTTTGGTGTTGTTGTTGCTGTTTATTTTGAGACAGGGTCTTGATAAATTGACCAGGGTAACCTTAAACGTGCTCTATATCCCAGAGTGACTTTGAACATGTCATCTCCTACCTCACCCTCTCAAGTATCCAGGATTATAGGCCTGTCCACCAAGGGCCAGCTTTAGAGTCCAGCTTTACATTGCTGGGTAGAATGAATAATCTCTTCCTTGAACAGTTTCTTCACTTTGCTTCTGGTATCCTGCAAGAATTCCACCAACCGATAAAGTCAAGTTTCTGTGATTGGGTGATGCCATCAGCTGAAGGAACAGAGCATAGGAGATGGAGGACTCTGTTTCAGAAAGCCTCCGGTACTTTTCTCTGTCTTCTCAGCGGCAGAGAACACACACATCTGATCCCTTTACTTCATTTTCCTTCCCCTAGCCATTCACTTATCACTGAGCCAGCTATTATCACTTCTCTTCCTCTTCTACTATTTTTCTATTACTTCTATTACTATTGCTTCTATTCCTATTACTAATATTTTATGTATCTGCTGGCATCTGCTGCCATTCTTACACTCTCTCTTTAGTTGGTGTGCTCTGATATGCTAACAAACCTTTTCCCTCCTATGTTTGCCTTTATGCTTATATGGCCAGGCAATATTGAGATTCACTGGCCTTCCCTTACTAGTAAGTCTTTTGTTATTGATTCTGCACATTGATTTTTCAGAATCTGTTATGCGCCAGGTATCCAGGGACACTAGAAAACTCCAGGAGAAGTGCTAAAGCTCATGTTCATTTTTTTAAATTTTATTTTATTTTATTAATTACACTTTATTCACTTTGTATCTCCCCATAAGCCCTTCCCTCCTCCCCTCCCGGTCCCACCCTCCCTCCACCTTCTTCACGCGTGCCCCTCCCCAAGTCCACTGATAGGGGAGGTCCTCCTCTCCTTCCTTCTGAACTTAGTCTATCAGATCACATCAGGAGTGGCTGCATTGTCATCTTCTCTGGCCTGGTAAGGCTGCTCTCCCCTCAGAGGGAGGTGATCAAAGAGCAGGCCAATCAATTTATGTCAGAGACACTCCCTCTTCCCATTACTATGTAACCCACTTGGACACTAAATTGTCATGGGCTACATCTGTGCAGGGGTTCTAGGTTATCTCCATGCATGGTACTTGATTGGAGTATGAGTCTCTGGGAAGACCCCTGTGTTCAAGTCTTCTGGTTCTGTTGCTCTCTTTGTGGGGTTCCTGTCCTCTCCAGATCTTAAATTAATGATGGTGTCATGTCCATTACTGAACACTAGAAAAAACTTTAAAGAAAAATAAAAAACCTTGGGGTTTCATGACATAATTATAATTTTGGATGCTTCTACCTAATATCTCTATTCTATAGTAGTATTTCCAACTAGTCAAAGGTATTTAAATTGTATAACCTTTAAATTTATTGTTAAACCAATTTACTTTATCCACACTCTAGGGCACTTTCTGGATTAATATAAATCTTGCTTAATTAGGACTTTATTACTTTATGATTTATATTTTTGGTCCTATGCTATTTAAAATCAAGAGGAAAAATTGCCCATGAGTGAATAATCTCCTAAATCCTATACCCAGATAGCTGGTTAGCATGAGGCTTCAATACAAACTTTAAGAGAAAAACAGTTCCAGGGAATGCGGATGCCCCAGGCTACATACGGCTGCTCAGCACTGACTCTCCAGTGCCCCAAGGTAAATACATTGCTTATGGGTGAACTTTTAAGGCTGACTGTGACCCTCTTAGCTTAGCTCTCTCTGCTTGAGCACTTGGGGAGTTGACACTTACAGAAGAAAATGCATGTTATAGAGGCTTATATGGGTCTATTAGGAAACCCTGACTCTGACCACTTGACTGAAATCCACTGACAAGTTTTTTCTTTCTGGGTCACTTAAGAAATGACACCAATTGGGTGTAAAATGTGTTCTAAGTCATAAGTACCTCAGTTAAGGAACACTGGAAATGCACATCATCTCAGGACCTTATTTCAATGAATATAGGAGGATTCAGATCCAGCAGATTTTAAGGTGGATAATTTTTTCCACATTAGGGGAGCTTCCAAGCTGTTATTTGCCAGAAAGTGAATTTTATCTTTGTTCACATTTTCACTTCACATGCACTTATTGCAAAATTTGGAGACAGACCAAAAAGTTCTGACTCTGTGGAGGGCAATGTTACAGCTCTACTCTGAATTCTGAATCTGTGTCCAGATTGCTCCATTATCCACATCCTGTAACCTTCAAGAAAGATGTCTGACTGGTTGATATTCCACAATGTTCTCTTTTCAGAACAAGGCCCCAGCAATATTGGCAGAGAAATGAGCACTGAGGCTGGTCCTTATACTGGATCTAAAGAACCAGCATGAATTAAGTTAGGGCAATAAACAAAACAAGCAGGAACAAACAAAGAGTGGTCACAAGACACAGTTGTGAAGAGCCAAAGTCCATAACAAAACCCGAGGATAAAGAAATAAACTGGGATATGGAACATATTTCTTACTTCTGTGTGGTATATGGGAGGGGGAGAAAGCAGAAAAGGTGCCGGTTTGCCACTTACAGCACATCAAGGAAACGACAGGTACCATAGACACATGTCAGATTGCTGGTTGAAGCCTCCTCTTCCCACACACAGCACAGCACAAAGCATGCATTGCATTATGACTTGCATTATTTAGTATTTGTCTCCTCTCATGGGAAAATTCAAAGATGTGAGCAGCAATTCTTCCGCTATGAAGTTTTACTTGGAACTGAATTTTTCAACAATTGGCAAAACACAAACTCCCGTGACTCATACATGTGTGCATATATTTATTGTTAAACTGATACTGTCCACTTACTAGTGGAAGTGTTTTCTGAAAAGATGAGCCTGTGTGTTGTTTTAAAACACAACAATGTCAATGATTACAATATATTGACACCCAGTGCTCTGAGGTTCAAATTTTAACAGTTTCTGCTCACTACTGAGTTCCTTATCATCTGAGAGTTTTCCCATTGAAATAATTCTATTTTTGTAACTCATCCATTATTCAGAAGGAAATGTATTTGAATTGTAATGCTTTGAACACTCTATAAACTGAAAATGCAAAAGCTTCCTGGCTGATTAAGCCCATTCTTTTGGCAAAACAATGAATGCTTTAAGATACTTGTCTGTTCTGAGAAGATGCATTTGCCACATGGACATTTTGAAGAAGTTTTGCTGGCCTAATGTTGGGCTATGTCTAAGATTCATAGCTGATGTGACAGACGAATGTGAGTCTCTTCAGCTTGGCAGAGGGTATGATGAAGCCGACCAGCAAAGGCAGGTTTATTCATTCCTTACACAATGCTATGACACTTTTGCTTTTTCAATATAAAACATATAGAAACTCATGTTTCCAGGAACCTTGTAGTCTAAAAAGTCAAACATGCGGTTAATCAATGAATATTTCAAGAATACCTACACTACAAGGAGGACTAGGGGTACAGAGACTAGTTTGCACAAAAGTTAAAATGTAATATACTCACTTATAAGTGGATGTTAGACATATAATATAGAATAAACATACTAAATTCTGTACACTTAAAGAAGCTAAACAAGACCCTGTAAGATGATCAGTCCTCACTCAGAAAGGCAAACAGGATGGACATTGGAAGAAGGAGAAAACAGGAAACAGAACAGGAGACTACCACAGAGGGCCTCTGAAAGACTCTACCCTGCAGGGTATCAAAGCAGATGATGAGACTCATAGACAAACTTTGGGCAGAATTCAGGGAATCTTATGAAAGAAGGGGGAGATAGAAAGACCTGGAGGGGAGGAGAGGAGCTCCACAAGGACAGCGACAGATCCTAAAAGTCTGGGCACAGGGATCTTTTCTGAGACTGATACTCCAACCAAGGACAATGCATGGAGATAACGTAGAACCCCTGCATAGATGCAGCCCATGGCAGCTCGGTGTCCAAGTGAGTTTCATAGTAATGGGAACAGGGACTGTCTCTGACATGAACTCAGTGGCTAGCTCTTTGATCACCTCTCTCTGAAGCTGGGGGTGCAGCCTTAGGGGCTACAGAGGAAGACAATGTGCCCAATCCTGATGAGACCTGATAGGCTAGGGTCAGATGGAAAGGGAGGAGGACCTCCCTTATCAGTGGATTTGGGGAAAGGCATGGGAGAAAAAGAGGGAGGAAGAGCAGGATTGGGAGGAGATGAGGGAAGGAGCTACAGCTGTGATACAAAATTAATGGACTGTAATTAATTAAAAAAGGAATAAATTTTAAAAAAGAAATAATATACACTGGGCAGATGCCTATAATCCCAGCACTCAGGAAATCAGAGGCAGGCATATCTCTGTGAGTTGGAGGCCAGCCTAATCTACAAAGCAAGTCTAGGACAGTTACAGAGAGAAACCCTGTTTCAGAAAAAGAAAGAGAGAGAGGGAAGGAAGGAAAGAAAGAAAGAAAGAAAGAAAGAAAGAAAGAAAGAAAGAAAGAAAGAAAGAAAGGAAAACACACAGATGATGTCTGACTTGGAGACATGTCTCATAGATGGAGAAATAAAATCAAAGCAGAGTGTTCTGATGAGGTTGGCAACAGGTCTGTTCAGCAGTAGTGAACTGTGTTTTCATGTTACCTCTCTGGCCAAAATGCTTAAATTCTTATTAACATAAAAGGAAGCAGATACAAATCTGTAAAACAAGCAACAAGTGAGAGCTGAGCTAGAAACAAGTGATGTGAATGGAGAAATGTCCTCCAGAGATGCAAAAGAAGAGTAAAATAATAAAAGAAAAATTTAAAACAATGGGAATAACTAGATGGATTTCACAGAGTACTAGTACTCAGGAGAGCTGGAAAAGGAACAAAGAAGCAGTAATAAACCAAGTGAAGTGGTTCAAGGGATAAAGTCGCTTGCCACCAACTGCGATGACCTCATGAGCTTACTGTGATGAACACAAATGCCCACATCCATAAACACACAAAATAAGTGAAAACATTTTTAATCAAAGAACTGGTATATCTGGAGCTTAATGAAAGCAGAGCAAGAAACATTCAGACTGAATATGTCAAAACAAATAAACCTGAAAACTGAGCCAAATAAACCTAACTAGAATTAGATGGTATTGTTAGGTTCAGACAGTAGGGAAGGACAACTTCCCCTAGCAGTGGACTCAGGGAGAGGGATAGGGGAGGAAGAGGAAGAAATGTGGGACCAGGAGGAGACAAGGGAGGGGGCTGTAACTGAGATACAAAGTGAATAAATTATAAAAAGTAATAATAATAAAAAAGAAAGGATGGCATTAGTAACAATGATGTCAACAGTTTCTAACCAGTGCCAGGCATAGTAGTGCATGACTGTAAATCAGGTACTTGGAGGAAGAGTCAAGAACATTAGTAGTTCAAGATTATCCTCAGCCACATAGGGAGCTCAAGATAACTTGGGTTACATGAAACCTAGTCTCAAAGAGGAGGACGAAGAAAGAAAGAAAGAAAGAAAGAAAGAAAGAAAGAAAGAAAGAAAGAAAGAAAGGAAGGAAGGAAGGAAGGAAGGAAGGAAGGAAGGAAGGAAGGAAGGAAAGAAGGAAGGAAGGAAGGAAGAAAACATACTGTTAATTGAGCAAAGACAAAAGGTCAAAATTAATTCTCACAGGCAAGATTATTAATAGAGCTTTACAGAGGAGGAACATATCTCCCATTCATCAGAGGGAAAATATTAATATAATGAGATGATCATGAGGGGAAAAGTCAGCTCATTTTTTAAGGTATGAGAGAATAAAGTTGCAGAATTTGTTAATGAACTACGAAGTTTCCCAAGGGGAAAATGAACATTAAGGCTTTATAGAGAAGATAGATATTCCCATGTTTGGATATGATGAATGAACTGCTATAGGAGCAGAGGGGGTTCAAAGACAACAGAGCAGCTTGGAAGAAACAGAAAATGAGTGAGAGCAGTTGGAAGATTTCATGATCAAGGAAGAACAAAGTAGAAGTCAGAGAGAATAGCTGAGAATAACCTGAGAATAGCTGGGGCCTGAAAGAAGACATGCAAGGACTGTGAAGCCTTTAAACAGCAGAAGACTGAAAACAACTGCACTGGGGACAGAACTATTTCAAAATCTAGAACAAAATTTCTTTCTTTCTTTTCTTTTCCTTCCTTTCTTTCTTTCTTTCTTTCTTTTCTTTTCTTTCTTTCTTTCTTTTTTTTTTTTTAGACAGGGCTTCTCTGTGTAGCCTTGGCTCTCCTGGACTCGCTTTGTAGACCAGGCTGGTAGGCCTCAAACTTACAAAAATCCTCCTGCCTCTGCCTCCATGAATGAAAAATTAATTTCTAAGACATATATATTTAAAACCTTATATACCAAATAAGACAAAAAATAATTAAATGTTTTTCTTTTGTTTTGAAATTCTGTAAAATATATTCTGATCACAGTTTACCTTCTCCCATCTTCTCCCAGATCTTTCCCACCTCCCCACTCTCACAATTTCATTCTCTCTCTCTCTCTCTCTCTCTCTCTCTCTCGCAATTAAGAAAAGCAAACAAACCAGAATAAATAAACAACAGTGAAAACACTCAAGAAACACACACCCAAAATAAACCATAAAAACACAAAAATTAAAGCTCCTCTCTGGCAGGCTTCTGTCCTGTTCCCTGTTCTCTCCCTCTTCTGACGTCTATCCTGTTTGCCTTTCTGAGTGAGGATTGAGCATCTTACCCAGGGGCCTCCTTCTTCCATAGCTGCTTCAGGTGTACAGATTTAGTATGATTATCCTATATGTCTAATATCCACGTATAAGTGAGTATATACCATGCCTGTCTTTCTGCTTCCGGGATATCTCACTCAGGGGTCTTTTCTGAGACTGATACTCCAACCAAGGACCATTCATGCAGATAACCTAGAACCCCTGCACAGATGTAGCCCATGGCAGTTCAGTGTCCAAGTGGGTTCCCTAGTAATGGGAACAGGGACTGCCTCGAACATGAATTCAGTGGCTGACTCTTTGATCACCTCTCCCTGGGGGGTGGGGTGCAGCCTTAGGAGGCCACAGAGGAAGATAATACAGCCAGTCCTGCTTGAGACCTGGTAGGCTAGGGTCAGATGGAAGGGGAGGACGACCTCCCCTATCAGTAGACAGGGGGAGAGGCATGGGAGAGATATAGAAGGGAGGGTGGGATTGGGAGATGATGAGGCAGGGGACTACAGCTAGGCTACAAAGTGAATAAATTGTAATAAATAAAAAAATAAATTTAAAAAACATTTTAAAAACACAGAATTAAAAGGAATAATATACAAACAAAAGATCAGTAAGGTTAAAAAAAAAGCCAACAAAGCAACATGAGGCAAAAACTAGGCATTCTACAGTCTGTATAACCACAGAATTGGATATACAGTAAAGGACTATAGGAAAGGGGAGCATCTCCCAAGGAAAAGGAAATGGAATACATAGTTATGAGATATGGGGGACAAACTGGAACAGAAAGGGGTGGAGAAAGAAGAGGGTTGTTAGGGAGAGAAATACAGGGAGGGACAGCTAAATCTAAGGGCCATTTGTGCTATGGCATATAAAAACCTGCAAAAGAGGTTTCTTAATATATATATAATTAAATATATATGATTAAATCTAAATGAAGTCAGTAAGCAACAGAGAAAGCAATGGCCCAACTAAACATCTGTCACCAAGAAAAACTTCCAGTGTCAGAAATGGGTTACTTCTAATTGAGTTGTTGGCCAATGTTGATTCCATGGGGTCTGGTGGAATCTGAAAATAACTCAGGCTATCACCACGGCTATTAATCAATTGCTTTCTACCTACGAATAAGAAGGTTCTACTGCTGAAGACAACATTTGTATATCAAACTCAGAGAAATTGAGCTGCTGTGAATTAGAGCCCCAATTTAAAAAAATTTTAGAAAATAACATTATTTGTGGTGGGTGACACTATAAAAAGAAGCTTTAGGAAATTTTAGAGCAAGTTAAAGGTAAAATGAGTACTGGAAATTATTCAGACAAATTGAATTATGGAAAAATCAGGTAAAATATGAATAGTGAAATTCATTAAAAAATACAATAAACACAGCAGGCACCATTCCACAGAAAATGCATACTGACTTTCTCTAATTAGTACCTTGAATATTTACCAGCTTAAAACCATTTATTAAGTTAGGAAGCAGATTTTCATCTGTGAAAGTACAATAAGCCAAAGCTCAAACCATTTCAGTAATATAGCAATTAGCCATTTTGAAAACAAAATCTCAAACTATTAGAGTAGTTTATATAGGAACAAAGTAATAAGTATAGTTAACTAGATAGATCTCAATGATCCAGTTCCAAAATTATGTGGTAAACATGGGTGAAAATTGTTATTAACCAAAAATATTAAAGATAAGCCATATGATAAAACATCACAATGATGGAATCAAGTAAATACAAGAGCTGGTTTGTTTTTATCGTTGTTGTTCATTTGTTTTTGTGGGATTGTTTTGTTGGCAGTATTGAGGCTTAAACTCAGCCTCCCACTCATGATGAAAACTCTCTACCACTGAGCTGTATCACCAGCCTTTGGAAAGGGTTTGTTTGCCAGTAGATTCTTACCAAGTTACCTACCCAGGCCTTAAGCTGTTGCCTGAAGAGGCCTGGAACTCATGAACCTCCTTCCTGGGCCTCCTGAGTAGTGGAACTTTAGGCTTGGGCTATCTGGTCCAGCCAAGCTTTTTAAAAATAAATAATTAAAATAAGCAAATCTCTTAAAATCATACTTGCGAAAACCTAACTGGCAACTAGGAAGTAAACATAACCTATTAGATTTCTCTTTTAAAAGAACAGAAAGCAAATAAACTTGTCAAGGATAGAAATATTAATAGATGGTTTTCTACTAAAGCACAAAGTACTAAACTCTGACTAGTAGAAAATTTGAAGAAATCATAAATTCAGATCATACAGATGTGATCAAATTGCCTGCCACCACACAGAGATTGCCCAATACAGATTATATCCTCCAAAATACACCTAAACGAGATGATTTGTGTAATGTTCCAGATCTTTAAAATAAGGACAGCTCTAATGATACGAAGAAAGAATAACATTCCAAAGTGTGTTTTCTTCAAAATTTAAAGTTAGCTGCTTAAAAAGTAATTTTTGTTATCACACATTAAATATCTGTTCTAAACACCGCGCCAAGAAACATTTATACATTGTCACAATAAATTTGATTCCTGTGAACACCTTGGACAGTGCCCACACACTGCACTTCCAGTAAATGCTGATGAACAGGAAAGGGTGTGGCATAGGTGCATATTCGTCCACGTGTGTGGGGATTGGATGCTGTCACCCACCCCCCAAAAAAGATACCCTCCTTAGCTTCAGCTTTCTTTCAGGTATATGTAATCCATTACCAAAAGTTGTTAGTTTTGTGCAAGAAATTAGGGCTTCACAAGTCTAAAAACCCTATGTATTACCAAGCACTAGTTACCATTTGTACCATTTTTATATAAAGGCAATAAAAATCACATCTGGAGATACAGAAGTTCTAATCAGACCATGTTAAAACGCATATGAAAAGAAAGAACAAGACCATATTTTCTAACCTAGTAGACAAACTACTAAATAATGCATCAGATAATATGACAGCTAATGTATTTTAAATATATGAATAACAGAAAGAATAATTTAAGCATACACAAAAAGGAAGATGTTTGTGTGTGTTCTTCATCAGATCTCTAAGAAACAAATTAAAATCACAGAAAATCCCTAAAAGTACAGTTAACATGCTTTATATTATCTGTGAAACTAAAATAAATAAATATTTTCTTGTACACTCAACATTTATAGAAATCAGTTAAACATTTCTCACACAAAAGCAATATTACTGTGCTTTTAAAATAAAACATAACTATTTTAGGGTCTGTGGACATAGATGAATGGTAGAGCTCTTGCCTAGTATGTAGAATCCCCTCCCTCAAAAATTTTCCTTCCTATAATACAATAAAATATGAGCATGCTATATTTTTTCACAGTTTATTCATTATATATCCCAATTGAAGTCCCTTCCCTCAACTCCTCCCAGTCCCACCCTCCCTCCACATCCCCCCTAAACATTCCTTTAATTATTTTATTTTTATTAATTACAGTTTATTCACGTTGTATCCCCCCTGTACCTCCCTCACTTCTTCCCTCCCAATTCCACCCTCCCTCTTTCCCACCCATGTCCCTCTCCCAGTCCACTGAAAAGGGAGGTCCTCCTCCCCTTCCCTCTGACCCTAGTCTATCAGGTCTTATCAGGAGTGGCTGCACTGTGGCCTGGTAAGGCTACTCCCCCCTCAGGGGGAGGTGATCAAAGAGCATACCAATCAGTTCATGTAAGAGACAGTCCCTGTCCCCATTACTATGGAGGCCACTTGATACTGAATTGTCATAAGCTACTACTGTGCAGGGGTTCCAGGCCATCTCCATGAGTGGTCCTTGGCTGGAGTATCAGTTTCAGAAAAGACCCTAAAAGATCCTAAAAGGCCCAGACTTTTAGGATCTGTCGCTGTCCTTGTGGAGCGCCTATCCTTTCCAGATCTTACTATCTCCCACTTCTTTCATAAGATTCCCTGTACTCTGCCCAAAGTTTGGCCATGAGTCACAGCATCTGTCTCAATACCCTGCAGGGTAAAGCCTTTCAGAGGCCCTCTCTGGTAGGCTCCTGTCCTGTTCCCTTTTTTCTCCCTCCTCTGATGTCCATTCTCTTTGTCTTTCTGAATGGTGATTGAGCATCTTAGCCAGAGTCCTCCTTCCTGATTAGCATCCTTAAATGTACAGATTTTAGTATGTTTATCCTATATTATATGTCTAATATCCATTTATGAGTCAGTATATACCCTGTGTGTCTTTCTTATCTATGTATTCATTACTTAAGTTCATGGTGAGTTCAGAATGACAAAGGTTGAAAAGGCCTAAAGGTTAACAGGGTCCAAAACATTTTAAGAATATATGTCTTCTCAATTAAGGTTGAACTGGCTACATATTTTCCAGCTATCTCTTAGTTTATAGTGAGTTCAGAACAAGGATTTTCTCTATCTCTCATTCCAAGAAACAAAATAAATTTAGAATGGCTGTATGTTATGCCATAAGCTGACAAGGTATAAAGATTTACAAGAGAACAGTTTCTTCATTATGATATTAAGGTTTGTACTTAATTTAGATATTTATAGGTATGGAAAGGTTAAACCAACTTGCCTATATTTATGGTGTATACCAGGATTCATGGTGCCATCCCTACAGTGAGGGCTTTTCTGAAGCCACAAATCTCTCTCAAGCCTGTTTCCTGGTGAGGCATCTGGAGGTCCACAAACCTCCATAAACTTTCTAAAATTGTTTTAGACGTTATAAAACAATATAACTTTTAAAAATGTTTGAATCAAATCAGTAATTCCATAATCAGAAATTAATTCATCTGAACAGCAGTTCATCTTCAATAAGATCCTGTGAGAAGTTTATTCGATCAGAATGGATAAATACCCACAAAGTGATGGTTCACACCATTCCAGATTTTATTGAGATTCAGCAGCAATGCAGAAATGACAGGGTATCAGAGGTTGGAAGCAATTCTGGAGTGCATCACAGTACAGAGCCTGAAAAATACCAATTACCTTCCAGAGAGCCAACACGCCTATTGAACTTCCCAAAATCGATGGTTCTTGACATTGTGTCAGACGCTGGAAGCAATTCTGGGGTGCATCATGGTACAGACCTTGCAAAATATCGGACTACCTTCCAAAAGGCCTACATGCCTCTTGAGCGACTTTAACAGAGCAGCTCTTGACAGCTATTTCTAGCGAACACATCTTGCCTGATGGATTGGTATTGTAGGCTGCAGCATGCATGTAGGCAACAGCTTCAGTGTAAACCCTTCCCCTGCCAACAGGCTGAAGAGCACTTCCCAGCTGTATACAGACCAGCCAGCAGGGAGAGTTCTCTGACCAGTTAAAAACTGACTTCTCAAGGTCCTGAAATCTAAGTATGAAATATCTTTGCAATAAGACATTACCATCTAGTTGTGTTGGACAACCTAATGTAATGACAATCACCTGTACTGTTTTGAGTACCCCTGGGGCCTCCCTGACCAATAACTCATAGAAAGGTAATCCATGGCACTAAGATTTTCATTTAATAATTCATATTATGTGGGAACAGCATTGTCCACCCATACAGGGTTATTCCTCTGTTCAAACCTGTTTTTGTTGTTGTTGTTGTTGTTGTTGTTGTTGTTAATGATGATGATGATATATTTTTAATTATCTCAAAAACAGGGTTTCTTAAGATTTTCCCATGCATCCTTAGTTTTGATTAATCCACATGCTATCCCTTTTTTCTCCCACTCTGTACACTAATCCCCACTTAAACCTTTAGCTCCTAGTATTGACCCCTCTATTATTTCATATCATGTACGTTCCACTATGCACTCTTATTATATTTAAGATTAGAATTGCAAGGTCACAGACTTCCATGCACCTTCTTTATGCACACTTCTTTTTGGATAGCCCTTTCCTTGCTCTCTCATTTTCTTTTTCCCATCACAATACAACCCACTTGAACCTTTCTGTCTCCTGTATTCCCCCTCTATTTTCACTTCACCTATATTTTAATAGCCCCTCTCCCTAATTGCAGCCCCACCAAAAGCCCACTTAGGTCCCTGGATTACACTGGTCCTCTAGGTTAGATTTTTATGTTAGCAAGGATAAAATTTTTGAAGAATAAAAAAAAATAAAAATGCAATTTAAAAAAGCCTGGCCCAGATAATTTTGTAACTGAGTCACAACACCTCTATTAGCAGAGCAAAATCCTGATCTACTAAGATTTATCTTACTCATTTCTTAGGAAATTCCCTTGCTTCCCTTCTTTTAAAAATACTTCTTAGCTCACTTTAAAAATACAATAAAATTTCTCTCGATGTATTAAAGGGAGAAAGAGCTAATAGTATCTCTGATTTATCTTTTTAATCTTAAATATTTTAGATTTATTTACTTTATTTTACATACAAATGTTTGTTTTGCCTGCATGTATGTTTGCACTCCATTGTGCATGATAAGCGCTTGTGAAGGTCAGAACTATAACATATTTGGAACTAGAATTAGCATGATTGTGAGCCACAGTGTGTTTGCTGGGAAGTGAACCCAGGTCCTCTGCAAGACCAGGAGTGCTCTTAACCAAGGGATCATTTCTCCAGCCCTCTATAATTTATCTTTAAAATGCCCTAAATGCATTTAGTCAATCAATAATGATGTCACACAAACTTCCTGGTGACATCTACCAAATGCCTGCCTGCTCCAGGTCATATAATCTCTCTGACTTCACATGCCATTCCCACATGTGCCTTAAGTGCAGCCCTATTGTCTCAAGAGTGTCATTTATTAGAAACGCTCTTGTATCTTTCCCTATAGCCACACATTTTCTATTTGTACAGAATCACTCCAATTAATATAAATGACGTGTATTTCTACCACCAAAATGTGTGTGTGTATGTGTGTAGGTGAATATATACTATATATACTTGAGGAAAACACTCATGTAGTGTTTTCTTTGGTCTTTGACCTCTATCAATGTCCCATTGTTCTCTTTTGTACAGCATAGCCCTCTAAGAAGAATTATGTCTAGCTTCTCTCTTTGCCTTCTCCCCAAAGCTGGTGCACTGATATACAAAATTATCATTTAGAAGCCACCAGCAAGCCACACATTCCTAGACCCAATGGTTCATGCTAAACCATTATTTTACCTAGATTGTTGGAAGCATTTGAGACCCTTCATGACCTTTTTGCTTGGTGTCTAGAGTAAAGCATACTCTTTCCCCATGTCTGCTTCCATCTTCTTCATCCCCCTTTCTGTGTCTTTCTTGCCTATCCCAACACCACCTATTAGAGCACCCAGGACGGCGGCTTCTTCTTCTTCTTCTTCTTCTTCTTCTTCTTCTTCTTCTTCTTCTTCTTCTTCTTCTTCTTCTTCTTCTTCTTCTTCTTCTTCTTCCTTTTCTTCCTTTCCTCTTACTCCTCCTACTTCTCCTCCTACTCCTTCTTCTTCTGACTTTCGACTTTCAACTTTTGCTTTTGTACAGTATTCACTGTGATCTCACTGGCTCCTCTTAATTACCAAGTATAGGCTCATAATACTCAAATTTGCATATCCCGCTTAGACCTTATTAACTCCAGATGAACCATATTATCCACTGTACGTCTAAGTCAAACTTTAGTGTCATCCTTTACTCTCCTTTTTCTCAAAAACCACGGCTACATCATAATCAAATCTGTCCATTCCAACCTAAAAACATATCAAGATCTAAGTCTCCATCTACCACAGTTATCCCTCAGCCAACACCATCATCACCTTTTGTCTGGGTATGTGGAATGGGCTCCTAACTAGTCTTGTTCCTGCTCTTGCCATTTTAATTTGTCATTCAGCAACATGGTAATCCTATTAGCACAGAAAGTCAAGTCATAGCACTTCTCTGTTCAAACTCCACCAATAACTGTGCATCTCACATGGGAAGAAATAAGTCCTTTTAAAAAAAATAGGAAAAAAGCAAGCTCATACTTCTATACATTTTCTCTGATTCCATCTTCAACTACCTCACCATGAAAGATGTCAAGCACATACCTATGTCAGTGATGTGGGACTTTGTTTTTTAATAAACGGTCATTTTCTGAGAGAAAAGTCTTGCCATCTTTGCTTTCCCTCCTTTGCAACTATTACTTCAAAACAGCCGGCATGTATTACTTTTGTGAAATGTTTTTCTTTCTCTCTTTGTAGAGTATAAGTATATAAACTATTGCCTCCTCTATTCACTTAGGATCTCAAACAATGTGAGGCATACAGTCACTATTAATGACTAATTCAATGTTTGAATGATTGATGTGTCATTTTAAACACATTTCTTCTATTTTTTTAATGAATGAAAACATCTTTTAATTAGCATGTCAAGATTTTTGTATGTCTTCCAAACTAGATCATTAATATATTAAACACTGATCTGGTATATACTGTGAGCTGTCTCAAAGATCATTTCGTGTAATTTTCAAGCTAAAAATGTTATTTAGGTTGCCTTACTCTACAACACTTATTATTGACTCATAACATAACTGGAGTCTTTTAATAAAGTCAAATTAACTACAGAGCTTCATTCTTTTATGTAGAATGGTGCCTTGAGGGGTTTGCTAAACTTCTTACTTTAAAAAATCATGTGCAAAACACAGGGCTAAGCTAAGTTCTTGTTTCTACAGTAAGATTTAAGCCAGATGAATCTGTGTACCCACCAATATCAAATACAATATAATATTCTTTACATGGTCTTGGAGTCATTGTCTCTTCTTTCTTGTGTACATTTTACTTGTTTTCAAGTCAATATAACAATTGCAAACCTCTGGCTATGTCATTAAACTGCTCTGGAATCTCTACGTTTCTTGTTTTATTATTAAAAATAAAATTCAGTCTTATGAAGCAGTTGTTTGAACCTCTGGATTCTATGTGCCACCTGTTTTTTTCTACATTAAATTTTCATGTTTTCCACTTCACATTCCAATAAGATTGTCATTTTTACTACCCTCTCTTACAGTTTTTACCTCTTTATAATGTGAATCTTGAAGATATCAAGAGAGTTCATATTCAGATTGGAGCAGCTGACTGATAAGCAGAGAAAGTGATTTTATTATTGTTTTGGATACAAGCTCTCAATTCTATTGTACAAACTTGAGATTATGTTTGCCCATTTTTTTACAGCCACATTGCTCTCCAGGATTATAATGCACTTCTAGTCAGCTACACCCTACAGGTCTTCTTTATATCATCTTGTAAAGCTGAGTTTTGTGTGTTCTCAGAATGGTGTATGAACTAAATTAAACCCTGAGCATCTGTCCTCTTAAAATCTTCTTTATGAAGATTAACTATGTATACCATCCCTTCTTCACTTTGGTTATTTATAGAACAACAGAGAGAGAAAACAATTAGACATGAGGAAAGGAAGGAAAAACTATCTTTCCTCACACAGGAATTATGGTCAGCTTCTTTCTCCTTCCAAAGTACTACCTAGACACCAGGCAAAGGAAGAGTCAGGTTCCTGGCCCAAAAAAATTCCCTCAGTGGCTCCCAACCACCTTCAGTGAGACCTCAGATCTGACATAATTTGTTTTCCACCCCTTGTCCCTGGGCTTTTTTTTTTTAACCACTTATGCCTCATGGCAAAAGTTTGGATTTTGTACATGCATCTTTGCCCAGTTAAGTGTGTCTTTTCCCAGCTTCTCTTCCTGGAAAGGAAAAGCTTAATTTTCAAGACTCAGCCCTGCTCTTGCTTCTCTAATATTTTTTCCTTGGAATCCTGGATCAGAATATCCAAGGTTGGGAAAACCCTGACATATTGCTCATTACTTGAATTGCTGGAATTGCTTATGTACTTTTTTCCAAAAAAAAAAAAAAAAAAAAAAAAAACTAGACTTTGCGCTTTTTAAGTCAACGAGGTGACTTTTATCTCAACAGACATAGGTGCTAAGCATGGCAGCAAGTGGTTTGTATCCATTTATCTTGCCAATAAAATGATTCCTCATTTTCTTTTTCTTTCTTGCTCACCCAAGAAGAGTCCATGCTAATACAGAAGAGCATGGTGGAATTCAATGTAAGCAAAAAATTGCATTTGAACCTTTTAATCTTTCAGGTAATAGAGTGAAAACCCAGACTTAGCTACCCAAAGAAAACATAGTGAGGGTGACTATAGCTAAAAGCTATCAGTGAGATGGTTTTCATTTACCTCACTATAAAATGAAAAATAAAAAACACATATTATCTGTCCTAAATGCAAATTCTCTAACAGAATTTCTTCATTACAATATCACAGTAAACTATGCACTAGGTTTTATGGGCTGCAGTGACAGGAAATATTAAGAATATGGGTTGATTTTCTTTTTCTTTCTTTTTTGTGACAAATGCCTGCCACTGAGACATTGGGCATTGTCCTTCGACAATAACAAGAAATGACTTTACCAGACTGTGGAATTCATGAATCTATGAAGACTTCTACAGACTTCTAATGCCTTTTACTGAGATGATTCAGGGACTTCTAATTAAGACTCCATCATCATTGAGACCCAAATTCTCTTAAACTAATGAAATGTTCTTCTTATTACAACCTTCACTTTATGTTTCTGTGATCACAGAATTGACCCAATGAAACTCTCCAATTTACTGCCAGCATTTTCATCCCCTGGGTTGTGCCAGCAGCATGTGTGTGTGCATGTTTTCAGAAATCTAAAAGTAAATATCTCATTAGAAATATCATCGTACTTTATACTTGTTCTTCTTTTACAGCACCAAGGGAATTGTCAATTGATTAATCTATATGTGATTTTTAATGACTTGGATCCTTGCTTCTCTAAAGTAGAAAACTGTTTTAAAGTCTAAGATAGCTGAGACTTCATTACTTGTTGCATAATAGAATTTATTTAAGTAGTAGAGCCCTACTGGGGCGCGCTAGCATGAGTGATTGCCATTACATGCAATTTACCACAACAAATGGTTTCATTGCCTTTAGTACCAGTAGCATCTTCAAATGTGATTGACACTTAACACTAATGAAAATTAGGGCATATTTCACACTTTGTGATTTTTCTATATTCCTTCAGTGGCAACATGACTTCTCAGCAAGACTTCTTTTGAATTTGTAAATTATGAAATATACATGTGGCAGACAATTCATGAATGTGTTCTCTAAGCAGCTAGATAGGTGCTTCAAAATGCCTACTATGCTACACCCCACATTTCAATATAATTCCTTCTCATTTTAAATATGCTGAAGCAACTGATAAGGGTTTATCCTAAGGCAGGACTTGGTCTCCAGCTAAGAACACCATAGCACTACATCAGAAGGTATGCTGTGTGTTATATGCATTGTTTGCAAGCCTTGTGATGAAACAAAAAAATAGTTTACCCTCTTTTCTAAAGATAAAATTGTATCTTTAAGTCAAGTAACCTGCTCAGGGTCACTACTATTAAATAACTGGGTCAAGATTCAAATGCAGGTCCATCTGACACCAAAAAAGCCTGAGCTTTTATTCTGAAATGATCATATTTAAGTATAGGTGTTAGCTGTTGCTATATTCTCTTTCTGCTCAAGAAGGACAGATGCTGTGACCAAGCTTTTTCTGTCTAGTCAGTGTCAAAAGGTATACTGAAAGTATTCAAGCTCCCAAGGTTACAAGTCATGGGGCATTCAGTTAGTGATTTTCCTTTCTTTGACTTCTGGCAGAGTCTTTCTCTAGAGTCAGGGCCAGTTGTTTTCCTCTAATGATGAGGGCAGGTAGCCTAAGGCTGTCCCGGGAACAGCAAGTTTATTTATTATCTTCTTCTTTGTTCTGTGGATAATATCCAGTATGCATCTCTGATTGGCCCCATGAGGAGTCATATGCTAATTTTTCTACTCTGCAAGGAAAAACATTGTACAAAAGCCAGCTTTTCCCTAATTTATAAATGCAATTTTAAACAATTATAAAAGAACATATATATTTATTAAAACTCATTTCTATGACAAAAATTTCATCGAACAGATTTTATCACAATCAAAAATACTGAACAGTAGAAGCAAATGTCAAAGATGTTCAACACCTCCATAAGTTGAAACCTGTAAAAATATGTAATTCAGTGAATGCTTTTAAAAAACAATTAAAATATTTAGAGTAAAACCAATTGTCAAGCACCATCCAGAACTAGACACTGAAGGTAAGATCTCATTAGTTCAATGAAATAAAACACTTCCAGAAAGTTTATATTATTCTTGAAGAAAGAATAGACAGACAAAATCTTTGTTTTTAAAAGGAGGACTCCCCAGGGAAGAGCATACTAATTGGTTTTCCAATACCAAATGGTCAGTCCTGAATACTCACACAAGTAACATTATACAGACTAAGCAATTTGTGCATATATGTATACCACAACAATTATTGAAAAAAAGTGGATTTTTATTAATTTTAAAGAGAGCAAGAAAGTGTATATGAGAAGGTCTGAAGGGAGAAAAGAAAAAGAGAAAGTGGTGTGATTATAAAATCTCAATAAATAAAAGAAATATTTTTAGTAGGGCTTCTTTTCATTAAGACAGAGAAGCACAGATCACCACTGGGTCTTGACTTTGGCATTGCCTCTATTTCTTAATTTCTTACTTTCTACCTTTGATCCTCTTTACCAGGTTTTTAGCCAACACCACTTTCAGAGGTCTCAGTGGTTCCATCAAAGTAAAAGGTTCCACCATCATCAGCTCAGAAAACAACCTTTTCATCTGGAACTTACAGCATGACCCTATGGGAAAGCCAATGTGGACTCGCCTGGGCAGCTGGCAAGGGGGGAGGATTGTCATGGACTCTGGGATATGGCCAGAGCAGGCCCAGAGGCACAAAACTCACTTCCAGCACCAGAACAAGCTACACTTGAGAGTGGTGACCTTGATTGAACACCCATTTGTTTTCACGAGAGAAGTAGACGATGAAGGCTTATGCCCTGCTGGACAACTCTGTCTAGACCCTATGACTAATGACTCTTCCATATTGGACAGCCTGTTTAGCAGCCTCCACAGCAGTAATGATACAGTGCCAATCAAATTCAAGAAGTGTTGCTACGGGTATTGCATTGATCTGCTGGAACAGCTGGCAGAAGATATGAACTTTGACTTTGACCTTTATATTGTAGGGGATGGAAAGTATGGAGCTTGGAAAAATGGTCACTGGACTGGTCTGGTTGGTGATCTCCTGAATGGAACTGCCAATATGGCAGTCACATCTTTCAGCATCAATACGGCACGAAGCCAGGTGATAGATTTTACCAGCCCTTTCTTCTCAACCAGTTTAGGCATCTTAGTAAGAACTCGAGACACAGCAGCTCCAATTGGAGCCTTCATGTGGCCACTCCACTGGACCATGTGGCTGGGGATTTTCGTGGCTCTGCATATCACTGCCATCTTTCTCACTCTGTACGAATGGAAGAGCCCCTTTGGTATGACTCCTAAGGGACGAAACAGAAACAAAGTCTTCTCCTTCTCTTCAGCCTTGAATGTCTGCTATGCCCTTTTGTTTGGCAGAACAGCGGCCATTAAACCTCCAAAATGCTGGACTGGAAGGTTTCTTATGAATCTTTGGGCCATTTTCTGTATGTTTTGCCTCTCTACATACACAGCGAACTTGGCTGCTGTCATGGTAGGAGAGAAGATCTATGAAGAGCTTTCTGGGATTCATGACCCGAAGGTAATTGTTCCCTTTACTCCAGCTTTCTTTGTTGCCATGATAACTTTATATGTTTTGTCAAATTCTGTGGTATACATGTATTCTTCATGTAATTAAAAGTATTCTGTAAGTATAAGGCCAAAGAGATGGTTCAGTTAGTAAAGTAAGTAAACCACAAGATGAGGACATGCATTTTTGTCCATAGAACTCACACAAAATGCTTGAAGGGAAGGGTTAACATATTTTGGCCAGTGAGTTCAGGGCCACTGAAAGACCTGTATATAAAAACAAGTTTGATGACATCCTGAGGGGTAAGGAAACTTCAAGGTCTACTGCTTGCATCCACATGAACACACACAGAGAGGAATGCACCTACATACATGTGTTCACATGTATGTGAACACGCAAATATTCTCTGTGCCAACAGCATAAACCAGTTAAACAGATTTTACCAAGTTAAGCTAAATGGGTTATGGTTATTGTTGTCATTATTGTTATCTTTTACTATTTTCTCAAGTAAAACAAAGCTGGAGGTATTGTAGGTATTTGTTTTAAAGATAATATTGCTTATACAAGCATCTATTACTGTAGCTTCTCCTGGTTGTTTAATCATTTGACAGAATGGCTATTGAAGAATGGTTTTGCAGTACAATAATAGTTCATAGAATTTTACCCACAGAAATTCTAACAACTTGATTAATTACTTTGGGAGAAAATTAATAGAAATAATCAGAGAAAGTAAATTTTAAATAGCAAAGCATTTGTTTTATTATTAAAATACTCAAAGCAATGGAAAGAGCTGACATGTTATTTAAGCACACAGCTGTGAAGAACCTCACAGAACCCAAAGGAGTTCTGAACTGGGGTTCCAAGACTAGCTAAGGGCAGGGTGTACTTACAGAGTAAGGAAAACTGTATAGTCAGCCACCTAGGGTTAAAAAAGGGTCCTTACAGTAACTTTGGAATGTCCAAGATAGAAATTTTTATCTGTCTTATATGTCTCAGATATCCAACTGTAGGGGTTGAAGGAAGCAGAGAGGAAGACACATGCAAATCATGATGTGATGATTAACTATTTTTAGCTTGGCTGGGTGTAGAATGACCTAGAGTGTGTGTCTCCAGAAAGGTCTAACTGAGGAGGGAGGGAGGATGAACCCTGAATGTTGGAAACACCATCCCATGGTCTGGGGACCAAAAGTGAATAAAAATAGAGGCCAGAAGAGCATTAAGAATTACATCTCTTTGTTTCCTGACTGTAGGCATAAGACCAACTCATGCCCCAAACTCATGCCATTATGGCTTCTTTGCAACTATCTGTATCCCCTCAACATAAAATGTAATAGTCCCTTTTTCCATTAATTTGTGATTTTTGTCAGCTATTGGGCTACAGCAATAAGAAAAACAATTAATACACCAGTAACACTCAGGCAAGGACAGCCATATCAATGATTTCTATGAATTAAAACAGGATCTCTTTTAATGTGTGACTAAGTAGAAACTCAAGTCTACCCAATGTGAATAAGGCCAGGGAACCCATTGGAATCAGGCCTGGGGGTAGATTGAAGCCCTTCTAGAGATACAGATAATAAGCAGAGTGCACCCAAATGTACAGGAAATAGCTGGTACAGATAGAAACACTAAGAACACACCATGATCACAGCAAGTGGAGCAAAGTCTTTCAAATGGCGCAGTCATCAGCATGCCTTTCCTGATACCTCCCGCCACTCAGAGTTCAAGGTATTGATTCATATGTTACACACTTCTATTGAATACTACCAATTCATTCCATAAAACATCAGGAAATCTATCAACTGTTCTCAGCAACTGGTGGAGTGGCCCAGAGGACTGGTGGCATCTACAGAGTATTCTCATGGTCAGTTGTGAAAAGAACATAAAGTCTACACAACAACCAAAAGAACATGTACCTATATGCAGCTACGAACTTCCTGATGTGTAAAATGAGCCACAAAAATGGACTCAGATAAAAAAGAAAAATGCTTCACTAACAAGGAGAGGAATTGTGTTGCTTCTTTATGCACACGCAGGACTCGATGTTATGAGCTGGAATTCAGCCAAATGCAAATAAGTTCTTTAGAAGAAAACAAATGCAGCACCTCAAAGAGAGACTCTGGTGACACGCTAACATTCACACTTTAGAGCAGTGCTAGTATCTGTCATTTATCACTTCCGCAGTAGTCCTGTAGATCTCTTGAAGATTCGGTCTTGATAAACTTACGTAGATTTTGTGCAAAAATCCTGGCAATGTGACTTCGCAGTTAAAAACTGGAAATGGAAGCCATTCATCCCACTGTACTACAAAAACAATCAAATCTGTGCCTGTTGTGCAGATTGGAGATGTAAAAGGCTGAGAACAATTCTAACTACGGTTTCATTCATCAGAAGTAGGTTGGCCATAATTAAGTTATGGGCATCATGCATGAGAAACCTGAAGCAGTGGCTATTCAGGAGATTAAGAAGAAAAAATGACAGGTAAACCATACACAGAAGAATGACTTTTAAGAAAAAAGACATAGTTGTGGAGCTGAGGAGATGGTTCAGTCAGTAAAGTGCTTGCTGTGCAAGCATGAGGACCTGGGTTTCAGTCCTCAGTACAACATAAAAAGCCAGGAAGTCCCTCTTCGCATTACTGTATAACCCACTTGGACACTAAACTGTCATGGGCTACATCTGTGCAGGGGTTCTAGGATATTTCCATGCATGGTACTTGGTTGGAGTATGAGTCTCTGAGAAGACCCCTGTGTTCAAAGTTCTGGTTCTGTTGCTCTCCTTGTGGAGTTCCTGTCCTCTCCAGGAACTTCTTACATAAGATTTCCCACTTCTTACATAAGATTCCATGCACACTGCCCAACAGTTGGCCATAAGTCAGCCTGCTCTTTGATCACCTCCCCCTGAGGGGGGAGTAGCCTTACCAGGCCACAGTAGAGGATAATGCAGCCACCCCTGATGAGATCTGATAGACTAAGATCAGAAGGAAGGAGAGGAGAACCTCCCCAATCAGTGGACTTGGGGAGAGGCATGTGTGAAGAAGGGAGAGGGAGGGTGGGATCGGTAGGGAGGGGAGGAGGTAGGGGCTTATGGGGGATACAAAGTGAATAAAGTGTAATTAATAAAAATAAAAATAAACACTGGGTTCCAAGAGAATCCTAGGAGCAAGCCAAAAGAAAAAAAAAAAAAAAAAGGCAGTCATGGGAATGTCTTTTGGCCAGACTGGCAAAAGGAGACACAATGATCCATAGGGTTTTTTCGCCAGCTAGTCTAACTGAATAAGTGAGCCCAAGGTTCACTGAGCAACACTGTCTCAAAAAATAAAAAAATAAAAAATAAATAAAAGAAACAGAGTTAAAGGAACTAAAAGAAAAACAGGAAAATACAATCAGACAGGTGAAAGAAGTAAACAAAACAACTCAAGACCTGAAAATAGAACTAGAAAAATTAAAGAAAACACAAATGGAGGAAATAATGGAGAGGAAGAATTTAGGGAAGAAAACAAGAACTACAGAAATAGCATAACCAACAGACTACAAGAGATGGAAAAAAGAATCTCAGGTGTAGAAGATACAATGGAAGAAATCGATGTATCTGTCAAAGAAAATGTTAAATCCAAAACATTCCTGACACAGAACATCCAAGAAATCCAAGACAATATGAAAAGACAAAACCTAAGAATAATAGGTATAGAGGAAAAAGAAGACTCCCTTCTCCAAGGCCCAGAAAATATTTTTAACAAAATCATTGAAGAAAATTTCCCCAAGTTAAAGGAGATGCCAGTAAGAATACATGAGGCCTACAGAACACCCAACAAATTTGAACAGAAAAGAAAATTCTCCCACCACATAATAATCAAAACAGTAAGTATACAAGGAAAAAATACTAAGAGCTGCAAGGGAAAAAGGCCAAGTAATATATAATGGCAAACCCATTAGAATCACACCTGACTTTTCAACAGAGACTATGAAAGCCAGAAGGGCCTGGACAGATATCATGCAGACCCTAAGAGAACACAGATGTCAGCCCAGGCTACTGTACCCTGCAAAACTCTCAGTCCTCATAGACAGAGAAAAAAAGATATTCACTGACAAAAACAAATTTCAACAATACCTACACACAAATCCAGCATTACAAAAGAAACTGGAAGGGAAAATACAACCCAAGAAAATTAGCTTCTGTCAAGAAAACACAGGAAATAATTAACCTTACTACAGCAAAACAAAAAGCAACCAAGCACACAACCTTATGAACACAGCCAACATCAAAGTCAAAGGATCTAACAGCCACTGGTCATTAATCTCTCTCAACATCAATGGACTCAACTCTCCAGTAAAAAGACACAGATTAGCAGAATGGATACGTAAACAAAACCCAGCAATCTGTTGCATACAAGAAACACACCTAAGGCACAAAGATAGACATTACCTGAGGGTAAAAGGTTGGAAGATGACTTTCCAAGCAAGTGGACCCAAGAAACAAGCAGGAGTAGCCATTCTAATATCTGATAAAATAGACTTTCAACCAAAATTAATAAAAAGAGATGGGGAAGGACACTTCATAAACATCAAGGGAAAATTTCACCAGAAAGACATCACAATCTTGAACATCTATGTCCCAAATACAAGAGCACCCACATTTATAAAAGAAACATTGATAAAATTTAAACCACATATAGATCCCCACACATTAATAGTGGGAGACTTCAACACCCCACTCTCAACAAAGGACAAGTCAACAAAACAGAAATTAAACAAAGAAACAGTACTCTGACAGAGGTCATGAATCAACTGGACCTCACAGACATTTACAGAACTTTACACCCAAACACAAAAGAATTTACCTTCTTCTCAGCACCTCATGGAATCTTCTCCAAAATAGACCATATAGTTGGTCACAAAGCAAGCCTCAACACATACAAGAAGATTGAAATAATCTCTTGTATCTTGTCTGATCACCATGGAATAAAGCTGGACCTCAACAACAACAGAAATAGCAAAAAGCCTACACACACATGGAAACTGAACAACTTGTTACTAAATGACAGCTGGGTCAGGGAAGGAATAAAGAAAAAAATTAAAGTCTTCCTAGAACTCAATGAAAATAAAGACACAACATACCCAAACTTGTGGGACACAGTGAAAGCAGTGCTAAGAGGAAAGTTCATAGCACTAAGTGCCTTCAAGAAGAAATTCGAGACAGCTCATTCAAGCAACTTAATGGCCCACTTAAAAACCCTAGAAAAAGAAGAAGCAGACACACCAAAAAGGAGTAGACGGCTGGAAATAATCAAACTCAGGGCTGAAATCAATCAATTAGAAACAAATAAAACAATTCAAAGAATCAATGAAACCAAGAGCTGGTTCTTTGAGAAAATCAACAAGATTGACAAACCCTTAGCCAAGCTAACTAAAAGGCAGAGAGACCACCCAAATCAACAAAATCAGAAATGAAAAGGGGGACATAACTACAGACACTGAGGAAATCCAAACAATCATTACGACTTACTTCAAAAGTCTATATGCCACAAAATTTGAAAATCTAAATGAAATGGATAATTTTCTTGATTGATTTGACTCACCAAAGCTGAATCAGGACCAGGTAAATCAATTAAATAGTCCTATATCCCCCAAAGAAATAGAAGCAGTCATCAAAAGTCTCCCATCCAAAAAAAGCCCACGACCAGATGGCTTCAACGCAGAATTCTATCAGACCTTCAAAGAAGAGCTAACTCCCAGAGCAATAAGACAACTAAAGGAGATAAAGGGGATACAAATTGGAAAGGAAGAGGTCAAAGTGTCACTATTTGCATATGATATGATAGTATACATGAGTGACCCCAAAAATTCAACCAGAGAACTCCTTCAGCTGATAAACACCTTCAGCAAACTGGCAGGGTACAAAATCAACTCAAAAAAATCAGAAGCCCTCCTGTACACAAAAGACAAAAGGGCTGAGAAAGAAATTAGGGAAACAACACCCTTCACAATAGCTACTAATAAAATAAAGTACCTTGGGGTAACTCTAACCAAGCAAGTGAAAGACCTGTTTGAGAAAAACTTCAAGTCTCTGAAGAAAGAAATTGAAGAAGATCTCAGAAGATGGAAAGATCTCCCGTGCTCATGGATTGGTAGGATTAACATTGTGAAAATGGACATCCTGCCAAAAGCAATCTACAAATTCAATGCAATTCCCATCAAAATACCAACTCAAGTCTTTACAGACCTTGAAAAATAGATTCTCAGCTTCATATGGAGACACAAAAAACCCAGAATCTCCAAAACAATCCTGTACAACAACAGATCATCTGGAGGTATCTCCATCCTGATCTCAAGCTGTACTACAGAGCAATAGTAATAAAAACTGCATGGTATTGGCATAGAAATAGAAAGGAGGATCAATGGAACCGAATAGAAGACGCAGAAATAAACCCACACACCTATGAATACTCGATTTTTGACAAAGAAGCCAAAACCATTCAATGGAAAAATGACAGCATCTTCAACAACTGGTGCTGGTCCAACTGGATGTCTACATGCAGAAAAAATGAAAATAGATCCACATTTATCACCCTGCACAAAACTAAAGTCTAAGTGGATCAAAGACCTCAACATAAAACCAGATATGCTAAATCTGTTAGAAGAAAAAGTGGGGAACAGCCTAGAACTCATTGGCACAGGAGAAAACTTCCTGAACAGAACTCCAACAGCACAGGCTTTAAGAGCAACAATCAATAAATGGGACCTCATGAAACTGAAAAGCTTCTGTAAAACAAAGGACACCGTCATCAAAACAAAACGACTGCCCACAGATTGGAAAAGAATCTTCACCAACCCTTTATCTGATAGAGGGCTAATATCCAGTATATACAAAGAACTAAAGAAGCTAAAAAGCAACAAACCAAGTAATCCAATTAAAAAATGGGGAGCAGAGCTAAGCAGAGAATTCTCTGTAGAGGAACATAGAATGGCAGAGAAACACTTAAAGAAATGCTCAACATCATTAGTCATCAGGGAAATGCAAATCAAAACGACCCTGAGATTTCACCTTACACTCATCAGAATGGCCAAACTCAAGTGACAACGCATGCTGGAGAGATTGTGGAGAAAGGGGAACCCTCCTCCATTGCTGGTAGGAATGTAAACTGGTACAACCACTTTGGAAGTCAATCTGGCGCTTTCTCAGAAAACTAGGAATAGTGCTTCCTCAAGACCCAGCTATACTACTGCTAGGCATATACCCAAAATTTGCTCAAGTACACAATAAGGACATTTGCTCAACCATGTTTGCAGCAGCTTTATTTGTAATAGCCAGAACCTGGAAACAACCCAGATGTCCATCAGTGGAGGAATGGGTACAGAAATTGTGGTATTTTTACACAATGGAATACTACTCAGCAATCAAAAAGGAGGAAATCATGAAATTTGCAGGCAAATGTGGGATCTAGAAAAGATCATTCTGAGTGAAGTATCCCAGAAGGAGAAAGACAAACATGGAATATACTCGCTTATATAGACCTAAAAGATATGATAAACATAATGAAATCTATACACCTAAAGAAGATAATCAAGAAAGCAGACACGGGGTATGATGATCAATCCTCATTTAGAAAGATAAATGGGATATGCATTGAACGTATGACAGGAGTCTACCGCAGAAGGCATCTGAAAGACTCTACCTAGCAGTGTATCAAAGTAGATACTAAGACTCATAACCAAACCCTCGGCAGAGTGCAGGAAATCATTATGAAAGAAGGGGAGTTTGATGTGGAAAGGATAGGAGCTCCACAAGGACCAAACATATCTGGGCACAGGGTCTTTTCTGAGATGGACACTCAACCAAAGACCATGAGTGGATAAAACCTAGAACCACTGCTCGGATGTGACCCATGATAGCTCAGTAACCAATTGGTTTCCCATAGTAAGGGGAACAAGGACTATTTCTAACAGGAACTCAATGACTGGCTCTTTGACCTCCCCACCTCCCAAGGGAGGAGCAGTACTGTTAGGCCACAGAAGAGGACTTTGCAGCCAGTCCTGAAAATACCTGACAAAACGGAGTCATATGAAAGGGGAGGAGGTCCTCCCCTATCAGTGGACTTGGAAAGGGGCAGGGAGGAGATGAGGGAGTGAGGGTGGGACTGGGGAGGGAATGAGGGAGACAGATGGGATACAGAATTAACAAAATGTAACTAATGAGAAAAATTAAATTAAAAAAAAAGAAGAGCTAACTCCAATTCTCTTCAAACTATTCCACAAAATAGAAACAGAAGGAACATTACCAAACTCATTCTATGAAGCCACAATCACCTTGGTACCTAAACCTCACAAAGACTCAACAAAGAAAGAGAATTTCAGGCCAATCTCCCTTATGAACATTGATGCAAAAATACTTAACAAAATACTTGCAAACCGAATACAAGAACACATCAAAGATATTATCCACTATGACCAAGTAAGCTTCATCCCAGGTATGCAGGGGTGGTTCAATATACAGAAATCCATCAATGTGATCCACCATATTAACAAACTGAAAGAAAAAAAAACACATGATATTCTCCCTAGATGTCGAAAAAGCATTTGACAAAATCCAACATCCATTCATGTTTAAAGTATTGGAGAGATCAGGGATACAAGGCACATATCTAAACATAGTAAAGGTGATATACAGCAAGCCTATAGCCAACATCAAACTGAATGGAGAGAAACTTAAAGCAATCCCACTGAAATCAGGGACAAGACAAGGCTGCCCACTCTCTCTATATCTCTTCAACAGTGCTGGAAGTCCTTGCTAGAGCAATAAGACAGTTGAAGGAGATCAAGGGGATACAGATTGGAAAGGAAGAAGTCAAATTATCACTATTTGCAGATGATATGATAGTATACATGAGTGACCCCAAAAACTCTACCAGGGAACTCCTACAGCTGATAAACACCTTCAGCAAAGTGGCTAGATAAAAAATTAACTCAAAAAATCAGTAGCACTCCTGTATACAAAAGACAAAAGGGCTGAGAAAGAAATTAGAGAAACAACACCTTTCACAATAGCCACAAATGACATAAAGTACCTTGGTGTAACCCTATAACCAAGGAAGTCAAAGACTTGTATGAAAAAAATTTCAAGTCTCTGAAGAAAGAATTAGAGGAAGATATGAGAAGATAGAAAGATCTCCCATGCTCATGGCTTGGAAGGATTAACATAGTAAAAACGGCCATCTTACCAAAAGCAATCTACAGATTTAATGCAATTCCCATCAAATTGCCAACACAATTCTTTACAGACCTGAAAAGAAAAAATCTTAACTTCGTATGGAATAACAAGAAACCGAGAATTGCTAAAACAATCCTCTACAATAAAAGATCTTCTGGAGGTATCTCCATCCCCGATCTCAAGCTGTACTATAGAGCAACATTTATAAAAACTGCATGGTACTGGCATAGAAACAGAATGGTGAATCAGTGGAACCAAACAGAAGACCCAGAAATAAACCCACACACTTATGGACACCTGATTTTTGACAAAGATGCCAAAACCATACAATGGAAAAAAGATAGCATCTTCAGCAAATGGTGCTGGTCCAACTAGATGTCTATATGTAGAAAAATGAAAATAGATCCATACTTATCACCCTGCACAAAACAAGTCCAAGTGGATCAAAGACCTCAACATAAAACCAGACACATTAAATCGGCTAGAAAAAAAAAGTGGGAAATACCCTAGAACTCATTGGTACAGGAGAAAACTTCCTGAACAGAACACCAACAGCACAGGCTCTAAGAGCAACAATCAATAAATGGGACCTCATGAAATTGAAAAGCTTCTGTAAAGCAAAGGACACCGTCATCAAAACAAAGCGACTGCCTACAGATTGGGAAAGAATCATCACCAACCCTCTATCTGACAGAGGACTCATATCCAATATATATAAAGAACTAAACAAGTTGAAAAGCAATAAACCAAGTAATCCACTTAAAAAATGGGGAACAGAGCTAAAGAGAGAATTCTCTGTAGAGGAATATCGAATGGCAGAGAAGCACTTAAAGAAATGCTCAACCTCATTAGCCATTAGGGAAATGCAAATCAAAACAACCTTGAGATTTTTCCTTACACCCATCAGAATGGCCAAGATGAAAAACTCAAGGGACAACACATGCTGGAGAGGTTGTGGAAAAAGGGGAACCCTTCTCCACTGCTGGTGGGAATGTAAACTGGTACAAGCACTTTGGAAATCAATCTGGCGCTTTCTCAGACAACTAGGAATAGCGCTTCCTCAAGATCCAGCCATACCACTCCTAGGCATATACCCAAAAGAGGTGCAAGTACACAAAAAGGACATTTGCTCAACCATGTTTGTAGCAGCTTCATTTGTAATAGCCAGAAGCTGGAAACAACCCAGATGCCCCTCAACTGAAGAATGGATGCAGATATTGTGGTACATCTATACAATGGAGTATTACTCAGCAATGAAAAATAAGGAAATCATGAAATTTGCAGGTAAATGGTGGGACCTGGAAAGGATCATCCTGAGTGAGTTGTCCCAGAAGCAAAAAGACACACACGATATATACACACTCATATAAACATACAACATAGGATAAACACACTAAAATCTGTACATCTAAACAAACTAAGCAAAAGAGAGGACCCTAACTAAAATGTTCAATCCCCATCCTGAAAGGCAAAGAGGATGGACATCAGAAGAAGAAGAAAACAGGAAACAAACTAGGAACCTGCCACAGAGGGCCTCTGAAAGCCTCTGTAGTATAGACTGTCAAAGCAGATGCTGAGCCTGATGGCCAACTGATGGGCAGAGTGAATGGAATTTTATGTAAGAAGTGGGAAATAGTAAGAGCTGGAGAGGACAGGAACTCCACAAGGAGAGCAACAGAACAAGAAAATTTGAACACAGGGAACTTCCCAGAGACTCATACTCCAACCAAGGACTATCCATGGAGATAACCTAGAACCCTGACAATGCAGCCACTTCTGATGAGAACTGATAGACTAAGATCAGAAAGAAGGAGAGGAGAACCTTCCCTATCAGTGGACTTGGGGAGGGGCATGCATGCAGAAAGGTGAGGGAGTGTGGGACCGGGAGGGGAGGAGGGAGGGGCTTATGGGGGAATACAAAATGAATAAAGTGTAATTAATAAAAGTTAAAAAAATTTAAAAAAGATGGAAAGTAACTGAGGAATAATCAATGTTGCCTTCTAGCCTACACATGCACATGAGCACATGTGCTTGAGGGTACATACACAAAACAGTCATTTAGTCCCTAATACACCAAAATAAAATAAACTTTTTAGAAAACTAACCTCGCCCACAAGAAAAAAAAATCTCCCAAAATGCACTGAGTCAATTTTCTGTTACAGCAATTCAGTTCTCAATAACACAAACAAATCTCATATAAACATGCTCAGTCTCAGATAATGGATGAATGCCCAACGAAGGCTCATAAAACTGTGTATTTCCTCATGTTCCTTTCATTAAAGTTTCTCATGGACAGCTTTAGACATACAGACACTTAGATTGTTTGGCCATGTACCCACATTTGACACATGAATTTTTGTAGAATGATATTGATGACATGACTTTTCAGGTTTCATTCAGACACGTGGTATACTGTAAATAATTTTCCTACAGAAAGGTAAGATATGAATAATTTTCAATGCCTTGGCCACTCAGTATTCATTTCTATGCATAACATATCTATGTTAAGGTTCTAATAGTGTATAAAATAGATGCCCAAGAAAGAAGGTAGCAGAGAGAAAAAATGCTGTATGAAGAAAAGCAACAGAAATAAGAAGTCCTGATATGATAGAGGATGAGATACTTGGAAAGCTGATGTGAAGGAAAAAGAAGTACTCTTTGTCAAAAGTCGCAGAACCTTGATTATGTTTCTGTAGAATGAATTTCAATTTTTTTCTTTTACTATTATTATTAGTAGTAGTATTTACAGTTTATTCACTTTTTATCCCAGTTGTAGCCCCCTCACTCATCTCCTCTTGGTACCATCTTCCTCACCTATTCTTCTCCCCTAGTCTACTGCCAGAGGAAGTCCTCCTCCCCTACTCCCTAGCTTATCAGGTCCCATCAGGACAGTCTAGATCCTCTCCTTCTGTGGGCTGGCAAGGTCACCCCAACGGGGAGACATGATCAAGGAGCAGGCAACTGGGTTTGTGTCAGAGACTGTCTCTTCTCCCCTTACTAGGAAACCCACATGGAGACTGAACTAGCTGTGGGCTACACCTGAGCAGAGGGTCTAGGTCCTAGGCTGATGCATCAGTCTGTGCACTACCCACTGGGTCCAGCTTTTTTGGCTTTGTTGGTGTCCTTGTGGAGCTCCAGTACCCTCCGACTCCTTCTATATCCCCCTTTTTCCATAAAAATTCTTTTCATTCTGTCGAAAGTTTGGGTGTGGATCTCTGAATCTGCCTCAATCCCCTGCTGGATAGAGTCTTTTAGAGGACATCTGTGATAGGCTCCCATCCTGTTCCCTCTCTTCTACTACTTCTGGTGTCTATTCTGTTTTCCCTTCTGAATGAGAATTAAATCTTTTCTAGGGTCCTCCTTGTTATTTGGCTTCTTTAGATCTGTAGATTTTAGAGTGTTTATTTATCTTATGGTATATAGCTAATATCCACTTATAAGTGATATAAGTAAGAATAAAACATACATCTCTTTCTGCTTCTGGGTGACCTCACTCAGGATGATCTCTTCTAGTTCCATCCATTTGCCTGCAAATTTCATGATTTCCTTCTTTTTAATAGTTAAATAGTATTCCATTGTGTAAATATATCACAATTTCTGCATCCATTCCTCAGTTGAGGGACATCTAGGTTGTTTCCAGATTGTGGTATTATGATTAAAGCTGCCACGAACATAATTGAGCAAATGTCCTTGTTGTATGGTTGAGCATCTTTCAGATATATGCCCAGGAGTGGTATAGCTACGTCTTGAGGTAGCACTATTCCTAATTTTCTGAGAAAGGGCCAGATTGATTGCCAAAGTAGTTGAATAAGTTTTCATTCCCACCAGCATGGAAGGAGGGTTCCCCTTTCTCCACAACCTCTCCAGCATGTGTTGTCACTTGAGTTTTTTATCTTAGTGATTCTGATAGGTGTGAGATGGAATCTCAGAGTCATATTGATTTGCATTTTCCTAATGACTAAGGATTTTGAGAAATTCTTTGTTTCTCTGCCATTTGATATTCCTCTGTTGAGAATTCTCTGTTTAGCTTTATACCCTACTTTTTAAATTTTATTTACGAAGAGAGGTGGCAGCCTTGCCTTGTCCCTGATTTTATTGGGATTGATTTAAGTTTCTCTCCATTTAATTTGATGTTGGTGATAAGCTTGCTGTACTTTGTTTTTACTATGTTTAAGTATGTACCTTGTATCCCTTATCTCTCTAAAACTTTAAACATGAACAGGTGTTGGATTTTGTGAAATGCTTTTTCATCATCTAAGGATGTCTTTCTTTTTTCTTCCAGTTATATGGTAGATTACATTAATAGATTTCCAAATATTGAACCACCCTTGCATGCCTTGGATGAAGCCTACTTGGTCATGATTGATATATTTGATTTGTTTTTTGATTTGGTTTGTATTTCATTGAGTAGTTTTGCATCACTGTTCATAAGAGAGATTGGTCTGAAATTCTCTTTCTTTGTTGGTTCTTTGTGCAGTTTAGGTATTAAGGTAACTGTGTCCTCATAGCATGAGTTTGGTAATATTTCTTCTGTTTCTATTTTGTGGAATAGTTTGAAGAGTATTGGTGTCAGCTCTTCTTTGAAGGTCTGGTAGAATTCTGTGCTGAAACCATATGGCTCTGTTTTGTTGTTATTATTGTTGTTTTGGGGTTTTTTTTGGGTTTTTGGGGGTTTTTTTGTTTTTTTTATGGGAGAACTTTGATGACAGCTTCTATTTCCTTGGGGGACATAAGAATCTTTAATTTATTTACCTAACCTTGATTCAACTTTCATAAAGAGAATCTATCAAGAAAATTGTCCATTTCATTTATATTTTCTAATTTTGGGTCATAAAGATTCTTTGGATTTTCTCAGGATCTGTTGTTATGTCCCCCTTTTCATTTCTGAATTTGTTGATTTGGGTAGTATCTCTGCCTGTGGTTAGTTTGGCTAAAGGTTTGCCTCTGTTGATTTTCTTAAAAAAAAACAGCTCTTTGTGCCATTGATTCTTTGAAAAGTTTTCTTTATTTCTAATTTATTGATTTCAGCTCTGACTTTATTATTTCCACTGTCTAATCCTCTTAGGAGTGTCTACTTCTTTTTTTTTTCTAGTGTTTTCAAGTATGACATTAAGTTGCTTTTATGAAATGTCTCAATTACTTTATGAAGGCACTTAGTGCTATGATCTTTCCTCTTAGCACTGCTCTCATTGTGTTTCGTAAGTTTGGGTAAGTTGTACTATATTTTCATTGAATTTTAGAAAGTCTTTAATTTCTTTCTTTATTTCTTCCTGGATCCAGTGGTCGTTGAGTAGAGAGTTGTTCAGTTTCCATGAGTGGGTAGGATTTTTTTGCTATTTCTGTTGTTGTTGAGGTCTAGTTTTAGACCATGGTGGTCCAATAGGATACAATGGATTATTTCAATTTTCTTCTATCTGTTGAGGCTTGCTTTCTGCCTGACTTTATGGTCAATTTTGGAGAAGCTTCTGTGAGGTGCTAAGAAAAAAGTCTACTCTTTTGGTTTTGGGTGAAAAGTTCTGTAGACATCTATTAGGCCCATTTGATTTATGACCGCTGTATGAGTCATTATTTCTCTATTTAGCTTCTGTCTCAATGATCGGTCCCTTGAGGAGAGTGAGGTGTTGAAATTACCCACTATTTTTTTATTTTATTTTTCTTATTAGTTACATTTCGTTAACTCTGTATCCCAGCTGTATCCCACTCCCTCATTCCCTCCCCAATCCCACCCTCCCTCCCTCATCTCCTCCCTGCCCCTTTCCAAGTCCACTGATAGGGGAGGATCTCTTCCCCTTTCATCTGACCCTGTTTTATCAGGTATCTTCAGGACTGGCTGCAAAGTCCTCCTCTGTAGCCTAGCAGGACTGCTACTTCCTTGGGGGGTGGGGAGTTCAAAGAGCCTGCCATTGAGTTCCTGTTAGAAATAGTCCTTGTTCCCCTTACTATGGGAAACCAATTGGTTACTGAGCTACCATGAGCCACATCTGAGCAGAGGTTCTAGGTTATATCCATTCAAGGTCTTTGGTTGAGTGTCAGTCTCAGAAAAGATCCTGTGCCCAAATTTATGTGATCCTTGTGGAGCTCCTATCCTTTCCACATCATACTAACTCCCCTTCTTTCATATGATTCCCTGTACTCTGCCGAAGGTTTGCTTATGGGTCTTAGTATCTGCTTTGAAACACTGCTAGGTAGATTCTTTCAGATGCCCTCTGTGGTAGACTCCTGTCATACATTCAATGCACATCCCATTTGTCTTTCTAAATGAGGATTGATCATCTTACCCTGTGTCTGCTTTCTTGATTATCTTCTTTAGGTGTATAGATTTCGTTATGTTTATCATATCTTGTAGGTCTATATAAGCGAGTATATACCATGTTTGCCTTTCTCCTTCTGGGATACTTCACTCAGAATGATCTTTTCTAGATCCCACATTTGCCTGCAAATTTCATGATTTCCTCTTTTTTGATTGCTGAGCAGTATTCCATTGTGTAAAAATACCACAATTTCTGTATCCATTCCTCCGTTGATGGACATCTGGGTTGTTTCCAGGTTCTGGCTATTACAAATAAAGCTGCTACAAACATGGTTGAGCAAATGTCCTTGTTGTGTATTTGAGCAAATTTTGGGGATATACCTATCAGTGGTATAGCTGGGTCTTCAGGAAGCACTATTCCTAATTGTCTGAGAAAGCGCCAGATTGACTTCCAAAGTGGTTGTGCCAGTTTACATTCCCACCAGCAATGGAGGAGGAAATTACCCACTATTAATGTGTTGAGAATGTGTGTATCTTTCTTACAGAGGTGTGTTTCTTGAATTCAGCAGAATGTTGGATTCTGTTTTCACAACCATTCTGTTAGTCTGTGTCTTTTTTATTTTTATTAATTACAGTTTATTCACTTTGATTCACCCCTGTACCTACCTCACTTCTTCCCTCCCAATTCCACCCTCCCTCTTTCCCACCCGTGTCTCTCTCCCAGTCCACTGAAAAGGGAGGTCCTCCTCCCCTTCCCTCTGACCCTAGTCTATCAGGTCTTATCAGGAGTGGCTGCATTGTCTTCTTCTGTGGCCTAGTAAGGCTGCTCCCCCTTCAGGGGGAGGTGATCAAAGAGCAAGCCAATCAGTTCATGTCAGAGACAGTCCCTGTCCCCATTACTATGGAGGCCACTTGGATACTGAGCTGCCATAGGTTACCTCTGTGCAAGGGTTCCAGGCCATCTCCATGAGTGGTCCTTGGCTGGAGTATGAGTTTCAGAAAAGAACACTGTGTCCAGACTTTTATGATCTGTCGCTGTCTTTGTGGAGCGCCTATCCTTTCCAGGTCTTACTATCTCCCACTTTTTTCATAAGATTCCCTGTACTCTGTCCAAAGTTTGGCTATAAGTCTCAGCATCTGCCACAATACCCTGTAGGGTAGAGCCTTTCAGAGGCCCTCTCTGGTAGGCTTCTGTCCTGTTCCCTGTTTTCTCCCTCCTCCGATGTCCATCCTCTTTGCCTTTCTGAATGGGGATTGAGCATCTTAGCCAGAGTTCTCCTTCCTGATTAGCTTCCTTAAGTGTACAGATTTTAGTATGTTTATCCTATATTATATGGCAAAGAAACAGAATGGTGTATCAGTGGAATCGAATAGAAGACCCAGAAATAAACCCACACACTCATGGACACCTGATCTTCGACAAAGATGCCAAAACCATACAATGGAGAAAAGATAGCATCTTCAACAAATGGTGCTGGTCCAACTGGATGTCTACATGTAGAAAAATGAAAATAGATCCATACTTATCACCCTGCACAAAACTAAAGTCCAAGTGGATCAAAGACCTCAACATAAAACCAGACACATTAAATCGGTTAGAAGAAAAAGTGGGGAAGAGCCTTGAACTCATTGGCACAGGAGACAACTTCCTGAACAGAACACCAACAGCACAGGCAATAAATGGGACCTCATGGAACTGAAAAGCTTCTGTAAAGCAAAGGTCACTGTCATCAAAACAAAATGACTGCCTACAGATTGGGAAATGATCTTCACCAACTCTATATCTGACAGAGGGATAATATCTAGTATATATATAAAGAACTCAAGAAGTTAAACAGCAACAAATAAATTAATCCAATTAAAAAATGGAGTACAGAGCTAAACAGAGAATTCTCAATAGAGGAATATGGAATGGCAGAGAAACATTTAAAGAAATGTTCAACGTCCTTAGTCATCAGGGATATGCAAATCAAAACGACCCTGAGATTTCACCTTACACCCATCAGAATGGCTAAGATGAATAACTCAAGTGACAACACATGCTGGAGAGATTGTGGAGAAAAGGGAACCCTCCTCCACTGCTGGTGGGAATGTAAACTTATACAACCACTTTGGAAATCAATCTGGCACTTTCTCAGACAATTAGGAATAGCGCTTCCTCAAGGTCCAGCTATACCACTACTAGGCATATATCCAAAAGATGTTCAAGTATACAACAAGGACATCTGCTCAAACATATTTGTAGCAGCTTTATTTGTAATAGCCAGAAGTCTGTGTCTTTTTATTGGAGAGTTGATTCCATTGATGTTGATACATATTTGTGGCCAATCATTGTTAGTTCCTTTTATTGTGAAATTGGTGGTGATTGTATGTTTGTTTGCTTGTTTTCTTTTGTTTTTTTGTTGTGAAGATATCTTTATCTTGTGTTTTTTGGGTGTAGTTGATCTTGTTGGTTAGAGTTTTCCTTCTAGTATCTTCAATAGGGCTAGGTTGCTGTACATATATTGTTTAAATTTTGTTATGTCATAGAATATTTGGTTTTCTCCATCTATGTTTATTGAAAGTTTTTCTGGGTATGGTAGTCTGGTTGGCGTCTGTGGACTCTTAGTGTTTTCATGATATCCATCCAGGCCTTTCTGGCTTTCAGAGTCTCTGTTGAAAAATCTGGTGTGATTATAATAGCCTTTATATGTTAGTTAGCCTTTTTCTTTTTTTTTTTATGGAACACCTTACATATTTTATTGGTCATATTATAAAGTCTATATAGAGCTGCTCCCAAACATATAGAAAACTATATCTATATGGACATCACCTGTAAAGAAAGATACAGGTATCAAAAAGTTACTAATGCTATAGAGAAACACTGATTTCCCTTGTGAGTGTAACAAGATTTTCTCTAGTACTTAATGCTGTAGACATACTTTGGCTGCTCCTCTTAAGTTTTAACATCCACAAAAATGAGTTTTAGAAAGTGTTGATGTGTCAGCACATTTCCTTTTTTTTTATTAATTATACTTTATTCATTTTGTATCCCCCCATAAGCCCCTCCCTCCTCCCCTGCCAATCCCATCCTCCCTCCCCTTTCTGCATGCATGCCACTCCCCAAGTCCACTGATAGGGGAGGTTCTCCTCTTCTTTCTGATCTTAGTCTATCAGTTCTCATCAAAAGTGGCTGCATTGTCCTCTACTGTGGCCTGGTAAGGCTGCTCCCCCCTCAGGGGGAAGTGATCAACGAGCAGGCCAATCAGATTATGTCAGAGGCAGTCCCTCTTCCCATTACTATGTAACCCACTTGGACACTGAACTGCCATGGGCTACACCTGTGCAGGGGTTCCAGGTCATCTCCACGAATAGTCCTTGGTTGGAGTATTCCCTTGCCACTTTTAATATTTTGGTATGGGGATTTTATTTATTTATTTGTGTATTTATTTGTTATTTGTTACAATTTGTTCACTTTGTATTCCAACTGCAGGCCCCTTCCTCATCTCCTCCCAGTCCCATGCTCCCTTCCTCTCCTCTCCTTATGCTACTCCCCTAGTCCACCAATGAGAGAGGTTCTCCTTCCTTTCTATCTGACCTTAACCTATCAGGTCTCATCAGAACTTGCTGCATCATCTTCCTCTGTGGCTTGGCAAGGCTGCAACCCCCACCCCAGTGGGAGGTGATCAAAGAGCCAACTACTGAGTTCATGTCAGAGACAGTCACTACTCTCCTTATTAGGGAACCCACTTGGAAAGTGAGCTGCCTATGGACTACATCTGTGCAGGGGTTCTAGGTCCTCTCCATGCATGGTCCTTGGTTGATTCATCAGTCTCTGCAGCACCTCCTGAGCCCAGAGTTTTTGGCTCTGTTGGTCTGCTTGTGAAGCTCCTGTTCCCCCCCAGGTCTTTCTGTCTCCCCTTATTAGATAAGATTCTCTGCACTCTGCCCAAAGTTTGGCTATGAGTCTCCGCATCTGCTCCAATACCCTGCTGGGTAGAGTCTTTCAGGAACCCTCTGTGGTAGGCTGCTGTCCTGTTCTGCATCTTTTCCCACCTCCAATGTCTATCATGTTTCCCCTTTTAAATGAGGATAAAGTATCTTCCCAAGGGTTCTCCTTGTGATTTACCTTCTTTACAACTATGGATTTTAGTGTGTTTATCCTATATTATATGACTAATATCCACTTATAAGTGAGTATATACCATGTGTCATCTCAACATAAAACCAGACACACTAAACCTGTCAGACAAATAAGTGGGGAAGAGCCTTGAGCTTATTGGCACAGGAGACAACTTCCTGAACAGAACACCAACAGCAAAGACTCCAAGATCAACAATCAATAAATGGGACCTCATGAAACTGAAAAACTTCTGTAAAACAAAGGACACTGTCATCAGAACAGAACAACACCCTACACCCTGGAAATGGATCTTCACCAACCCTATATCAGAAAAAGAACTAATATCAAGGATATATGAAGAACTCAAGAAGTTAAACAGCAACACACCTAATAATATAATTATAAAATGGGGTACAGAGCTAAACAGAGAATTCTCAAGAGAGAAATATCGAATGGCAGAGAAATACTTAAAGAAATGTTCAATGTCCTTAGTCATCAGGGAAATGCAAATCAAAATGACCCTGAGATTTCACCTTACGCCCATCAGAATAGCTAAGATCAAAAACTCAAGTGACAATACATGCTGGAGAGGATGTGGAGAAAAGGGAACCCTCCTCCATTGTTGGTGGGAATGTAAATTCATTCAACCACTTTGGAAATCAATCTGGCACTTTCTCAGACAATTAGGAATAATGCCACCTCAAGATCCAGCTATACCACTCCTAGGCATATATCTGAATTATGCTCAAGTATACAAGGATATTTGCTCAACCATGTTCTTAGCAGCTTTGTTTGTAAGAGCCAGAATCTGGAAAATGACCTAGATGTCCCTCAGTTGAGGAATGGCTACAGAAATTGTGGTACATTTACACAATGGAATACTACTCAGCAATTAAAAACAAGGAAATCATGAAATTTGCAGGCAAATGGTGAGAACTAGAAAAGATCATTCTGAGTGAGGTAATATTTTTTCTTTGTTTTGTAGATTTAGTGTTTTGATTATTATGTGATGTGAGGAATTTCTTTTCTAGTCTATTTGGTTGTTCTTTAAGCCTCTTGTATATTTAGGGACATCTTTGGGGAAATTTTCTTCTACCATTTTCTTGAAAATATTTTTCTGGATCTTGGGGGCCTAGAATCTTCTTTTTTGTCTATTCATATCATTCTTAGGTTTCAACTTTTCATGGTGTTCTAATTTCTTGGATGTTTTGTGCCAGGAATTTTTCCATCTTAATGTTTTCTCTGAAAGATGTATCAATTTCTTCAATTGTATCTTCAATACCTGAGATTCTCTCCCCCATCTCTTGTATTCTGTTGGTGATGCTTACCTCTATGGGTCTGGATCTCTTCTCTAAGTTTTCCATCTCCAATATTTTCTCGGTTTGTGTTTCCTTATTGTTTCTAATTTTGTTTTCAGGTCTTGAACTGTTTTATTCATTTCCTTCACCTGTTTGATTGTAGTTTCCTTGTTGGCCTCTATTTGTTTGGTTGTATTTTCCTTTATTTCTTTGAGAGATTTGTGTGTTTCCTCTTTATATGCCTCTTATACTACATAATCATAGATTTAAGGTTATTTTCCTGTGTTTCAGGTACATCAGGTACATTAGGTGTTTCGGTGTTTCTTGGTAGCTTCTGGTGGAGCTATGATGTCCTGTTTTTTACTGTGTTCTTCTGCTGGCCTTTAGTCATCTGGTTGTTTATAACCTTGACTGTTTGTTTCTTGAACCTGCCCCTAAGACTGGATCCACCCCTTACTGGTGTCTGGAGTAGTCTTCAGGATGATGAAAGATGTCCAGGGAAACATGAATGGGTGCTGGCGTTTTGGATGCAGCCATGCTGGGTGGACGTTTCAAAAGGCAGGGCATGTGTATAGATGCCTTGAATGGCAGGGTCATGGGCACATGTGCTTTAAAGGGCAAGGGCGCAGTTGCCTCAGATGAAAGCTGCACAGGGATGGGCATCTGCCTCAGGTGGCAATCTCAGGGGTTCCAGTGCCTCAGAAGGCAGCTGAGCTGTGCCTTACAGGCCTATCTGACATCATGCTCCTGGGACTCAGACTCATCTGGGCTTTGCCACCTTGGATCTGGGATCCGTATGATTTTATTGTCCACCTGGTTTCCAGAGGGGGACCAGTAAAATCGTGGTTTGGAGATTACCATGCTGTCCCAGAAATCCACACTCTGCCCTTGAGGGAGCAGAAGGGATTTGACATCTGGCTGCTGGAGTGGGGGCCTACATTTTCTTGAGTATGAGGAAAGGGCAGGGGGCTCACAGTTCCTGCCTCCTGGACCCAGGATAAGGCCATAGAGGGCCTGGCTCTGATTGTCCCCAACTCCCTGGATGTCCCCTCCAGTTGGGAGACCACCAAAGTTAGTGTTTTGGATCCAGCTGCCTGTTTACTCACTGGTTTCACAGTCTCTGATCTTCTGGTACTTAGAAATGATACATGCTGGTTGCCTCCATCTTGGAAGTCCTGTTTCTAATTTCATGATTTAAGCTCTGGTTTGATTATTTCCTGACACCTCTTGGGTATGCTGTTGTTGTTATTGTTGTTGTTGTCCTAGAGCTCTCAGATGAGCTTTTAAGTTGCTAGCATAAAATCTCTCTCTCTCTCTCTCTCTCTCTCCCTCTCTCTCTCCAGTTTCTTTAGTGCTGTGAATTCTTAGCATGTCTTTCATTGTGTCCGATAAGTTTGGGTATGTTGTGCATTCATTTTCATTGAATTCTAGAAAGTGTTTAATTTCTTTCATTATTTCTTCCATGACCCAGTGATCATTGAATAGAGAGTTGTTCAGTTTTTATGAGTCTGTAGGCTTTCTGTTGTTTCTATTGTTGTTGAAGTCCAGCTTTAATCCACAGTGATCTGATAAGATACAAGCGATTATTTTAGTCTTCTTGTATCTGTTGAGATATGCTTTGTGACCGTGCATATAGTTATTTTTGAGGAGGATTTCATGAAGTGTTGAAAAAAAGGTATATTCTTTTGTATTTGGATGAAATGTTTTGTATATATCTGTTAGGTCCATTTGATTCATAAAGTCTGTTAGTTTCTCTGTTTAGTTTCTGTCTCAATGACCTGAACATTGTTTGGAGTGGGGTGTTGAACTCTCCCACTATTAATGTGTGGGGTTCTATGTGTGATTTAAGCTTTAGTGATGTTTCTTTTACAAATGTGGGTAGCCTTGAATTTCAGGCATAGATATTTAGAACGGAGACATAACCTCGCTGGATTTTTTTTGTTGTTGTTTTTTGTTTTTTGTTTTTTTTTTAGTATAACATGCCCTTCCCCGCCTCTTTTGATTAATTTTTTTTCCCACTTGGAGACTGAGTCTATGGGCTACATCTAAGCAGGGGTTTTAGGTCCTCTCCATGCATTGTCTGTGGTTGGGGTATCAGTCTCTGCAGGGCTTCCAGGGCTCAGTTTTTTGGGGCTCTGTTGGTTTTCTGTCCTCTTCAGGGCTATCTCTCCCTTCTTTCATAAAATTCCATGCCCTCTGCCCAAAGTTTGGCTATGGGTCTCAACCTCTGCTTCAACATGTCAATCAGTAGAGTTATGCTCCTGTCCTGTTCCCTATCTTCTCCTGCTTCAAATGTCTATCACATTTCCCCTTCTGAATAAGGACGGAGCATTTTCCCAAGGGTCTTCGTTGTTGTTTAGCTCCTTTAAGAGTATAAATTTTAGTATGTTTATCCTATATTATATGGCTAATATCCACTTATGAGTGAGTATATACCATGTGTGCTTCTGGGTTACCTCACTCAAGGTGATCTTTTCTAGTTCCCAACATTTGCTTGCAAATTTCATGATTTCCTTGTTATTAATTACTGACTAGTATTCCATTACATAAATGTACCACAATTTCTGTATCCATTCCTCTGTCGAGAGACAATTAGATTGTTTCCAGCATCTGGCAATTATGAATAGAGCTGCTATGAACATGGTTGAGCAAATGTCCTTGTTGTATAGTTGATCATACTTTGAATTTATGTCTAGGAGTGGTATAGCTGGATCTTGAGGTAGCACTATTCCTAATGTCTGAGAAAGTGCCAGAGTGATTTCCAAAGTGGTTGAATAAGTTTACATTCCCACCAGCATGGAAGGAGGGCTCCCCTTTCTCCACAACCTCTCCAGAATGTGCTGTCACTTGAGTTTTTGATCTTAGCCATTCTAAAGGGTGTAAGGTAAAATCTCAGGGTTGATTTGATTTGCATCTCGCTGATGGCTAAGGATGTGGAACATTTCTTTAACTATTTCTCTGCCATTCAATATTTCTCTATTGAGAATTCTCTGTTTAGCTCTGTACCCATTTTTAATTATATTATTAGGCTTGTTGCTGTTTAACTTAAGTTACTTATATATTCTGGATATCAGCCTTCTGTCAGATATAGGGTTGGTGATGAGCCTTTCACAGCCTATAGGTTGATGTTTTGTTCTGATGACAGTGTCCTTTGCTTTACAGAAGCTTTTCAGTTTCATGAGTTTCCCATTTATTGATTGTTGATCTTGGAGCCTGTGCTGTTGGTGTTCTGTTCAGGAAGGTGTCTCCTGTGCCAATAAATTCAAGGCTCTTCCCCACTTTTTCTTCCAACCGATTTAATGTGTCTGGTTTTATGTTGAGGTCTTCACTCCACTTGGACTTTACTTTTGTGCAGGGTGATAAATATGGATTTATTTGCATTTTTCTACATGTAGACATACAGTTAGTCCAGCACCATTTGTTGAAGAGGATATCTTTTTTCCATTGTATACTTTTGGCTTCTTTGTCAAAAATCAGGTATCTGTAGAAGTGTGGGTTTATTTGGGGACCTTTGATTTTTTTTTCCACTGATCCACCTGCCTGTTTCTATGCCAGTACCATGTTATTACTGTTGCTCTATAGTAGAGTTTGAGATCAGGGATAGAGATACCCCAGAAGATCTGTTGTACAGGATTGTTTTAGAAATTCTGGGGTTTTTTTTTGTTTTTGATTTTCCATATGAAATTGAGAATTGTTCTTTCAAGTTCTGTAAAGAAATGTAAAAAAAAATAAAAAATAAAAAATAAAAAGAAATGTGTTGGTATTTTGTTGGGAATTGCATTGAATCTGTAGATTGCTTTTGGTAGGATGGTCATTTTCACTACGTTACTCCATGAGTACAGGAGATCTTTCCATCTTCTGACATCTTCAATTTCTTTCTTCAGAGACTGAAAGTTTTTTTCATACAGGTCTTTCACATGCTTGATTAGAGTCACACTAAGGTAGTTTATGTGATTTGTGGCTATTGTAAAAGGTGTACTTTCCCTAATTTCTTTCTCAGCACTTCTGTTTTTGTATACAGGAGGGCTACTGATTTTTTTTTTTAAGTTTAATTTTGTATCCAGCCACTTTGCTAAAGGCGCTCATCAGCTGAAGGAGTTTTCTTTTATAATTTTTGGGGTTGCTCATGTATACTATCATATCATCTGTAAATAGTGATACTTTGTCTTCTTCCTTTCCAATGTGGATTCCTTAGATCTCCTTTAGTTATCTTATTGCTATAGCTAGGACTTCAAGTACTAGCTTGTTGAAGAGATACAGAGAGAGTGGGAAGCCTTGCCTTGTCCCTGATTACAGTAGGACTCATTTAAGTTTCTCTTCATTTAGTTTGATGTTGGCTACAGGTGCTCTATATTGCCATTACTATGTCTAGGTAGGTATGTTGTTTCCTGGATCTCTCCAAAACTTTAAACATGAATGTGTGTTGCATTTTGTCAAATGGTTTTCAGCAGCCAAAGAGATGATCATGTGGTTTTTTTTTTTCCTTTCTGTTTGTTTGTGTGGTTGATTACATTGATGGGTTTCCATATATTGAACCACCTCTGCATTCTTGGGATGAAACCTACTTGGTCGTGGTGCATGATATCTTTTGTGTGTTCTTGAATTTGGTTTGTGAGTATTTTATTGAGTATTTTTGCAACAATGTTCATAAGACAAACAGGTCTGAAATTCTCCTTTTTGTTGGGTGTTTGTGTGGTTTAGGTATCAAGGTTACTGTGGCTTCATAGAATGAGTTTGCTAATATTCCTTCTGTTTCTATTTTTTGGGATAGTTTGAAGAGTATTGGCGTCAGCTCTTCTTTGAAGATCTGGTAGAATTCTGCACTGAAACCATCAAGCCATGGGGCTTTTTTTGGCAGGGAGACTTTTGATGACTGCTTCTATTTCTTTGTGGGATAAAGGACTGTTTAATCTATTTTCCTGATCTTGATTTAATTTTGGTAAATGGAATCTATCAAGAAAATTGTCCACTTCATTTAGATTTTCAAATTTTGTGGCTTAAAGGGGTTTTTTTATTATTTAAATTTTTATTTCTTTTTTTAAAATTCTTTATTAATTAGACTTTATTCACTTTGTATCCCCCCTGTGGTTCCCTCCCTCCTCGCATCTCAATCTCTCCCTTCCTCCACCCTCTGCATGCATGCCCCTCCCCAAGTCCACTGATAGGGGAGGTCTTCTTTTCCTTCCTTCTGATCCTAGTCAATTAGGTCTCATCAGGAGTGGCTGTGTTGTCTTCTTCTTAATGCTGCTTCCCCCTCAGGGGGTGGTACTTAAAGAGCAGGCCAATCAGTTCATGTCAGAGACAGTCCCTGTTCCTATTACAATAAAATGATCAATTCCTATCCAGAAAGGCAAAGAGGATGGACATCAGAAGAAGGAAAAAAGAGGGAACAAGTCAGGAGCCTGACACAGAGGACCTCTGAAAGGCTCTGCCCTGCAGGCTATCAGTGCAGATGCTCAGGTCATCTTCTTATGCTTCCTCTATGCTAGGAAATCCAGTGCTTGCTTTAGCTGGGCTCTGGTGTTGCCATATTTCTGTGAATCTGTTGATCGTGTTATTACACTGGCCTTTGGCCATCTGGTTGTCCCTGATGCCAACCAGCCACAGCGGACACAGAAAGAATTGTGAGCCAGAATAAGGAAAACAGGGTAACAGATGTCGTTTACCACTGTTAGGTGTGCTTTAGGGAGATTTGGCAGGCAGGAGATTGGATATTCTAACCTGAACATTCCTGGTGCTGGCAGGTCTCCTGGGGAAGGCAGGCAGAGCTGTGGGCCTACACTGGAGCTCAGAGAACAGCATGCAACTCACTGTTTCTGGACATGCCCCAGGGAGACCTGGCAGGCAGGGGATTAGGGAGAAGGTGTCTAACCTGGATGTTCTTGTGGCTAGCAGTCACAGGAAGAAAGACAGAGCTTTGGCCCAGACAACAAAGCTCAGGGAACAGTGAGAAGCTTCACCTCTGCTCACTATGCCTAGGGGAACCTGGCAGGCAAGGAATTGGGGAAAGTGGTCCAACATGAATTTTAGTTGGCCAGCAGGACTCCTCAGGAGCTCAGATGACAAAGTGAAGCTCACTGCTGCTGTCTGTGCTTCAGGGAGACACAGATGGCAGGGTATTTAGGGGTCTCACCTAGATGTTCTTGGAGCCCGGCAGGCCTCCTCAGGGATGATGGCATAACTGTGTGTCTAACAATGGAGCTCAGGGGACAGCATGAAGCTCATCTCTTGACCCTTATGCTTTTACTGACCCTACTGCTACAATGATCCCTGAGCTTTTGAAAGAGTTGATGCAGTAGATATAGTCCACTTAGGGCTGGACTTCCTGAAGACCTTTATTCTCTGCATCAGTCATTAATGGGTTACTGTGTTGCTCATCATCTTCTGCAAATAGAAGCTTCTCTGTTGAAGTGCTTTGATCTATGGGTATAATAATTGATCATTAGGAGCTGGTTTAATGCTATTCAGCAGAATAAGAGCAGTATATTCTCCTCCAGGGTCTATGATTTGTGTAGTCACAAGTTCTTGGCACAGTGATGGTGCCAGGTACTGGTTTCGTTTATGAAGGAAAATTTAAACCCAATCAGAAAGTGGTTGGTTGTGCCCACAATATTTGTAAAACTATTTCACAAGTTGGCATGTCTTTCCAATCCAGTTCTTTTTGTAGCTCATGGGGACCACACCTAGATAAGAGTAGCAATTACTTTTTTTCCTCCAATAGTATGGGTAACACTTGCAGAACTACACATGCTAGTCTGTAACAGTGAAGTTTCCAGGACAGTACTAGCTTAATTTTTCCATGTTCTGTGACTTAGGTATGTGAGGTCTTCAGCAATAGGGATCTTACTATCAACATCTTCAAGTAATGAAGAGCATTGATAATAGCTTACAATGTTTGGAAGTCTTTGGGACCTCACTGTCCAACCACTCCAAAAAAGTATCCCAATCATGTCACTGAGCTTTTTCTTTGTTAGCATCTTGTGTCTAGTGCAGGTGTTATCCCATTATACAACAATTACTTTCTAACTCTTTTTACATACGTGTATAGATATACTTTAGGAAGTGTCTATAGTAGTATGTTTCCATATGATGTTCTGAAAAGTCTTTAGTGGTATACATTATGTTTCCTTCTTCTACTTTATTTGTTACTCTTATGTACTTATATGTTACCCCAATGTAACCCTTATTTCATAATTCTTTTTTAACATCTTATACTATCTCCTTTCCCTTAAAAGCCCTCCCTATCAGCCTTTAGAATCTTTTTAACTGCTGTGTTTATTCCAAGTGAAAGACAAATATCTGAAGATTCAAAACTAATAATCACAAATGAAAGAAAACACATGACATTTCTCTTTCTGGGCCTGGCTACCTCACTCAGATGATTGTTCATAGTTCCATCCTAGTACCTGTAACTTCCATATTTTGTTTTTCTCAACAACTAGTAATACTCAATTTTTAAAAAAGAAATATACCACCTTTTCATTATCCGTTCACTGGCTGATGGGCATCTAGGCTTTACAGAATGGGGAAAATTTTATCAGTTATATACATCAGACAGAGGATTAGTATTTGTACAAAAAAGTTATAAAAACAGACATTAGAAAAAACAAACAATGGAATGTTAATAGGTGGCATTGAACTGAACAGAGTTCTCAAAAGATGAAATACAAATGGCTGAGAAACATCTTTTAAATGTCAGCACCCTAGACCTTCACTGAAATACAAATTAAAATAACGAACATTTCTTCTAACCCCAGTGAGAATGGCTAAAATTGAAAAAGAAAGGGAAAGACAACAAATGCTGGCATGGATGTGGAGAAAGCAGAGCAATTATGTGGTGCTGATGGAAGTGAAAACTGGTGCCGCCACTGTAAAAATCAGGGCGGGAGCTTCTCAGAATAGATTTTTCACATTAGCCAGCTATACCATTCTTGAGAAAAAAACTAAAGGACTTTATATCCTACTCTGGAGATATCCATTCACGTTCATTGCTGATGTAGTCACAGTAGCCAGGAAGTGGAAACAGCATTCAAGTTCATCCGTTTTGATTCTTAAATTCACTTTGTAACACCGGTTCTGATACAGGAGGATTTATCCTTGTGTTTACAAAGAACCATGGATCTGTTGGAGTTCTTTTTGACATTAGTTTCTCTGCTTTAAACTGATAATCCCCCAAATCTGAATAAGAGGTGAATAATTAGAGGTAATTAACAATCATCATTCCCTGAGAACTTTCCTGTCTCACTGTCATTTCACTTCATATTCCTTCATCCTCATTTAACAAATGGCTCTACTAGCCACCTAAGAATCCTAAATCTGAGTGATGGTTGCAAGGGCTTCATACCTTCTTTCTAAAAATTACTTTTCTATTGAATATAATATTTGAAGGCATCATGATTTTTTTTATCGTTGTATACGTTTTATCTGTAGCCCAAATTTGTATCTATTCTCTCTCTCCCTTCTTCCATCCATCCATTCCTCTCTCTCTCTCCATTTCTGTATGTGTGTGTGTGTGTGTGTGTGTGTGTGATACATGTGAACATGAGAACTGGCTTACCCACACTTGTAAGTTTGGAAGCAGAGGTTAGCATCAGGTGCCTCCCTCTATTGCTCTCTACCTTATTGTGTGAAATGTGGTCTCTGGTTGATCTTGGAGCTTACCATGTGATAGACCTGCTGGCCAGCAAGACCCCAAGATCTGTCTTTCTCTTCCACCCACTAGTGACAAGGACACAGACATGTATGGCACCTCCCACATTTTATGTGCTAGAGATCCAAGCTAGGTCTCCATGTTTACACATCCATCACTTTATCAACTTTTTTCCCATCACCTAAGTACATATTTTCTATGATTTGCTTTGTTTTGTTAAATACGCATCTTAGAATTGTATTTTCTTAAGAAAATATACTTGTGGAAACAACCTAGATGTCCCTCAAAACGGAAGAATGGATGCAGAAATTGTGGCACATGTACACAATGGAACACTACTCGGCTATTAAAAACAAAGAAATCATAAAATTTGTAAGCATATAGATGAAACTAGAAAATATCATTCTGAGTCAGGTAACCCACAACCAGAAAGAGGCTCATGGTATATACTCACTTATTAGTGGCTATTAGCCATATAATATAGGATAAACATACTAACATCTACAGTCCTAAAGAAGATAAACAACAATGAGGACTATAGGGAGGATGCTTAATTCTCATTTAGAAGGCAAACAGGATAGACACTGGAAGTGGTGGAAGAGAGAGAACAGGACAGGAGCCTACCATAGAGGTCCTCTGAAAGGCTCCACCCAACAGGGGCTCAAAGAAAATGCAAAGTCTCACAGCCAAGCTGAGCAGAGCACAGGGAATCTTATGAAAGAAGAGGGATGGAAAGAAGGACCTGGAAGGAAAAAGAGCTCCACAAGGATAACAACAAAGGTTAAAAATCTGAGCCCAGGGGTCCCTGCAGAGACTGATGCTACAACCAAGGACCAGGCATGGAGAGGACCAAGACCCCCTGCTCGGATGTAGCCCATGTGTGGCTCAGTCTCCATGTGGGTTCCCTAGTATGGTGAGCAGGGGCTGCTTCTGTCATGAACTTGGTTGCCTGCTCTTTGATCACTTCCCCCTGGTGAGGTGGTCTTGCCAGGTCACAGAGGAAGAGAAGCCAGACAGTCCTGATGAGAACTGATAAACTAGGGTCAGATGGCAGGAGAGGAGAACTCCCCCTTTCAGTGGACTAGGGAAGGGGAAAGGGAAGAAGAGGAAGGGAGAAGGCTACAATTGTGCTATAAAATGAATAAATTGTGAAAAAGAAAAATATACTTGAACAATAACAAAAAAAAAACCCTATTGACTTAAAAAGTAAGATTTATGGTGACCTGTATTTATACAGGGTCCATCCAGAAACTGAATCTTAACAGCAAAAGTGTCAATAATGCTGGTGACAGACAACTTATTGTGAATGAAACACATTTTTCTCCTTGAGTATAATTGTTTAGCATGCAAGCTGTTCATTCACTCAATTAGTAAAACCATTAAAAATTAAGAGGGTGAATATTTTATGACTACTCAATATAAAGATTCATTGGCTTCAATCAACCATGGGAATCAGAAATAAAATTAAAAGACTGTGTGAGACAAGCCAATTTATAATTGGTTGACTGTTGCAGCAAGTAGTAGATACTGGAGATCACCTGGATTGCTCAGCCATGGCTGTCCTAACCTACATACAGTTAACATCAAAGGAGGAGGCCTGTCCTGCTATGCACAGAAATTCAAGAGAGTCGTTCTGTCTTTACCTGTTTTTTCATAGTTATGTCACACTGAAAATAATATACGTGCTTCACACAGATTTCTACCATCCTTCCTGGAAGTAAATTCCATGCTTCAAAGCAGGTGTGTTCCTAAAACATGAGGCTATGGAAACAGGGTTTATGAGTGCTATAATTAATAGAATGTACGTGAATATTCCACTAGCAATAAAGTGGCACTGTAAATAATGCATAAAATGTAACAGACAGAAGCAAATACCTGAAGTAACTTTCTTATAACATCAACAGATAGATAATTTCATTTTTTTAACAAGCAGTTTCTTAGTTTGGTTTTTAGCCAAAGATGTGGATATGGACCTTGTTAAATATATATATATATATATATATATATATATATATATATATATATATATATAT
>NW_026589732.1:5833327-5844977 GCF_907164565.1 Psammomys obesus | reverse complement strand
TATATATATATATATATATATATATATATATATATATATATATATATTATTGGTAGCCACTGTACTAGGATATAAGATAGGATGAGGAAATTACTTCATAAACAGTCAAGTATAATGACAAAATAAAGCCCCACCTTCCCTGAATGAGTCCTGTTAAAGGAAACAGAAGGACCCAAAATGAGCTATTTTCTGATTTTAACAGACTTTCTAGTATTTTTTTTCTCAGCTTCTCACATAAAAATGCTGTCTTTAGCCTAAATCTCTAACAATAATGACAACAGCAAGTCCGTGGAGCAGAAGGAGGCTAGTGCTACCATTCAGAAAGCTCTGCTTTGGAAAGCTCCCAGTGAACAGCCACATAAATGTTAGGAATTAATTAGACCTTCTGTGAGAGCAAGAACAAAATTTACTCAGAGATGCTATTGCAAAGTATACTGCCCGTCTCAATAGAAAAGGAGCCACACTCTCCAGAATACTAAAACAATACCGTGTTGGTTTATCTTTATATAATAGCATGCTACTGCCCAATATGACATAAGGATTTATATTATAAATGCTAGCTATGAAGAAGGAAGGAATCCCATAACTCCAATACAAAGAAGACACTGAAAGAGAACTTGAGTGGGGGATCAAGGAAAATCACTCCAGAGAAGTTCTTCATTTTTTAAATTTATCTAAGCAGCAACTCCTATTTCAGGCACCTTGCTCTGTGGCTGGCAATTTAGTAATAAGCTGAATAGACATTGCCCATGCAAATTGGTTTTATTGGAAAAGAAAAGCATTCATCACAAGACCGTGTAAATCATCTAATGGTCCAAACTGAAATAAGTTACTACAAAGAAAAATACAACATAGCCTGAGCCTTGTGGGAGGAAGAGTCAGAGAAGACCACGACAGAGGTCAAATGCCTAGGGAGCAACTCAGTGAGTGAAGGTCACGTAAGGTGTATGTAGAAATGATTCTATATTGAAGCATCCATTAGGAAACAGATCCCTTAAAACCTGGGGCTGGTAGAAGTAGGCCATTAAAGGTGAAGTTTGCATGTCAGACTTTGGTGCCCTCCAATCTCTCTACTTCCTGGTCCTCCATGATATGAATATTGCCACCTCATCTTCCTGCCACCACAGATTGAACCACTGCCACAGGCTCCAGTGCCATGATTTCCCTACTGCAAAGGACTGAAATATATTCTGAAACCATGAGCCAAAATAAATATCTCTCTCCTCTCACATGTTGTTTCTTCCAAATATTTTTTGTCACAATGATGTAAAAACAACCAATATGGCAATCATATTTTAAATTCCCATATTTTGCAATATAGTGTGTATACTATAATTGTAGTTTAAGGTTTTAACATATATTTTAATCTTCAGAAAGGATTCAGGGACTTGATTGTCTACATGTAGGAATCTTTAATAGCATTGATAGCAATGATAATAAATGTAATAGAAATAAAAGGAATAAGAATAAGAATAATAAAAAAACTAATGTTCATTGACCACTCCTCATATGTCAGGTACTGGGGGAACTGGACAGTTGGGGAATGACCTCATGAGTGAGTCTTGCAAGTTTGCTAAGCTTCCTGAGACTGATGACCTCCTCTCCTTCCTTTCCTTGGCAGAGAATGTTTCAATCCAGATATAATAGCTACAAAATATCTTGTAGTGTCTTATTACTGTCTTAGTACTGTTCTATTTCTGTGAATAGACATCCTGAAACTCATATGAAACTCATATGAAACGAATCATTAATTGGATCTTGCTTACAGTTTTTTAATATATTTTCTTATATATTTTTAATTTTTTATAATTTATTCACTTTATATCCCATATGTAGTATCCTCCCTCATAGCCTCTCTATCTTACCTGCCCTCCCACTTTCTTCTTTAACCTCCCTAGTCCACTGAAAGGGGAAGTCCTCCTCCCCTACTATCTGACCCTAGCCTATCAAGTCTCATTAGGACTGCCTGGATCCTGTTACCAAAGAGCAGGCAACAGAGTTCATGTCAGAGACAGCCCCTGTTCCCCTTACTAAGGAACCCACATGGAGACTGAGCAGCTTATGGGCTATTTCTGAGCAGGGGGTCTAAGTCCTCTCCATGCATGGTCCTTGGTTGTTACATGAGTCTCTGCTGGCATCCCTGGGCCCAGATTTTTTGCTTTGCTGGTCTCTATGTGGAGCTCCTGTCCCCTCCATGTTCTTCTATCCTCCCCTGCTTCTTCCATAAGACTTCCTGCACTCTGCCCAAATTTTGACTGTGGGCCTCTGCATCTATTTTGACCATCTGCCGGGTGAAGCCTTTCAGAGGACTTCTGTGATAGGCTCCTGAATTATTCCCTCTCTTCCACTGTTTCCAGTGTCTATCCTGTTTGCCTTCTGAATGAGAATTAAGCATTCTCCTTACAGTTCTTCTTGTTGTTTATCTTCTTTAGGTCTACAGAAGGTTTCTCCTATATTATACAGCTAATATCCACTTATAAGTGCATATATACCATGTGTGTCTTTCTGGTTCTGGGTTACCTGACTCAGAGTGATCTTTTCTAGTATCATCCATTTACCTGCAAATTTCATATTGTCCCTGTTTTTAATAGCTGGGTAGTATTCAAAAAATCAAGAATAACCAAAACAATCCTGTACAAGAAAAGATCTTCTGGAGTTATCTCTATCCCTGATCTCAAGCTGTACTATAGAGCAACAGTAATAAAAATTACATGGTACTGGCATAGAAACAGGCTGGTGGATCAAGAGAATCGAATCAAAGATCCAGAAATAAACCCAAACTCCTATGGACACCTGATTTTTTTTTTACAAAGGAGCCAAAACCTTACAATGGGGAAAAAAAAAGAGTGCACCTTCAACAAATGGTGCTGGTCCAACGGGATGTCTACATGTAGAAAAATGCAAATAGATCCATACTTATCACCCTGCACAAAACTAAAGTCCAAGTGGATCAAACACCTCAATATAAAACCAGACACACTAAATTGCTTAGAAGAAAAAGTGGGGAAGAGCCTTGAACTCCTGAACAGAACACCAACAGCACAGGCTCTAAGAGCAACAATCATGAAACTGAAAAGCATATGTAAAGCAAAGGACACTGTCGTCAGAACAAAATGACTGCCTACACATTGGGAAAGGATCTTCACCAACCCTATATCAGACAGAGGACTAATCTCCAGTATATATAAAGAACTCAAGAAGTTAAACAGCAACACATCAAGTAATCCAATTAAAAATTGTAGTACAGAGCTAAACAGAGAATTCTCAATAGAGGAATACAGAATGGCAGAAAAACACTTAAAGAAATGTTCAACATCTTTAGCTATAAGGAAGATGCAAACCAAAAAGACCCTAAGATTTCACCTTACAGCCATCAGAATGGCTAAGATCAAAAACCCAAGTGACAACACAAGCTGGAGAAGTTGTGGAGAAAGGGAAACCCTCCTCCACTGCTGGTGGGAATGTAAACTGGTACAACCACTCTGGAATTCAATCTGGCGCTTCCTCAGACAACTAGGAACAGCGCTTCCTCAAGATCCAGCTATGCCACTCCTAGGCATATACCCAAAAGAGGCTCAAGTACACAATAAGGACATTAGGTCAACCATGTTTGTAGCAGCTTTATTTGTAATAGCCAGAACCAGCCCAGATACCCCTCAGTGGAGGAATGGATACAGAAATTGTGGTACATCTACACAATGGAATATTACTCAACAATAAAAAAAAAAAAGAAAAGAAAATCATGAAATTTGCAGGTAAATGGTGGGATCTGGAAAAGATCATCCTGAGTGAGTTATCCCAGGAGCAGAAAGATGCACAAGGTATATACTCACTCATATAGACACATAATATAGGATAAACCAACTAAAATCTGTACACCTAAAGAAACTAATCAAGAGGGAGGAAGGAGTCTTGCTAAAATGCTCAGTCCCTATCCAGAAAGGCAAAGAAGATGGACATCAGAAAAAGGAGAAAAGAGGGAACAAGTCAGGAGCCTAACACAGAGGACCTTTGAAAGGTTCTGCCCTGTAGACTCTCAATGCAGATGCTGAGACTTTTGGCCAACTTTTGGGCAGAATACAGGGAATCTTATGAAAGAAGTGGGAAACAGTAAGATATGGATATGGAGAGGACAGGAACTCTACAAGGAGAGCAACAGAACCAAAAACTCTGAGCACAGGGGTCTTTCCTGAGACTGCTACTCCAACCAAGGACCATGCATGGAGATAACCTAAGACCCCTGCACAGATGTAGCCCATGGCAGTTCAGTATACAAGTGGGTTCCATAGTAATAGGAATGGGGACTGTCTCTGACATGAACTGATTGTCCTGCTCTTTAATTACCTCCCCTGAGGGGGGAGCAGCATTACCAGGTCATAAAAGAAAACAATGCAGCCACTCCTGATGAGACCTAACTGACTAGGAAAAGAAGACCTCCCCTATCAGTGGACTTGGGGAGGGTCATGCATGTAAGGGTGGAGGAAGGGAGGGATTGGGACGGGAGGAGGGAGGGAACCACGGGGGGGGGATACAAAGTGAATAAAGTGTAATTAGTACAGAATGTAAGAAAAGTAGTCTTAATATTTAAGTTGAAATGATATGATTTTATACTTTATTCCAATTGATGTTTAATTACAGTAAAAGGAAGGGAGTTTACCTGTGAGGAGCAAAACAATCCCAACTGTGTTTTCCTGTAGTAAATGTTTTCCTACTGAGTTATGAAGGACCAGGACCGGGGGGAAGCCCATTATTTCCTATTCATTTAATAAACATATTGACCTACAAAAAGAAAAAGAAAAAGAAAAAGAAAAAGAAAAGGTCTTCTGGAGTTATCTATATCCCTGATCTCAAGCTGTACTATAGAGCAACAGTACAAACTGCATGGTACTGGCATAGAAACAGAATGATGGATCAAGAGAATTGAATCAAAGAGCTAGAAATAAACACAAACTCTTATGGACACCTGATTTTTTTACAAAGGAGCCAAAACCTTACAATGGGAAAAAAAAAAAAGAGCACACCTTCAGCAAATGGTGCTAGTCTAACTGGATGTCTTCATGTAGAAAAATGCAAATAGATCCTTATTTATCACCCTGCACAAAACTAAAGTCCAAGTGGATCAAAGACCTCAGCATAAAACCTGACACACTAAATCTGCTAGAAGAAAAAGTGGGGAGGAACCTTGAACTCATTGGCACAGGAGACAACTTCCTAAACAGAACACCATCAGCACAGGCTGTAAAATCAACAATCAATAAATAGGACCTCATGAAACTGAAAAGCTTCTATAAAGCAAAGGACACTGTCACTGGAACAAAATGACAGACTACAGACTAGGAAAAGACCTTCACCCTACATCTGACAGAGGCCAAATATCCAGAATATATAAAGAGTTCAATAAATTAAACACCAACAAACCAAATAATCCAATCAAAAATGGGATACAGTGTTAAACAGAGAATTCTCAACAGAAGAATAACGAATGGCACAGAAACACTTAAAGAAATGTTCATCAACATTAGTCATCAGGGAGATGCAAATCAAAACGACTGTGAGATTCCATCTCACACCCATCAGAATAGCTAAGATCAAAAATTCAAGTCAACACATGCTGGAGAGGATGTACAGAAAGGGGAACCCTCCTTCCATTGCTGCTGGGAGTGTAAACTTGTGCAACAACTTTGGAAATCAATCTGGCGCTTTCTCAGACAATTAGGACTAGTGATACCTCAAAATCCAGCTATACAACTCCTAGGAATATACCCAAAAGATGCTCAAGTATACAACAAGGACATATGGTCAGCCATGTTTATAGCAGCTTTATTCATAATAGCCAAAATCTGGAAACAACCCAGGTGTCCCTCAACCAAAGAATGGATACAGAGATTGTGGTACAATTGCTTACAGTTTCACAGGTTTAGTCTGTTATCATCACCACAAGGAGCATGGCAGCATGCAGGCAGACTAGAGCAGTGGCTGAGAGCTACATCCTGATCCACGGACACCATGAGAAAGACTGGACCTAGCACAGACTTTTCAGCTCTCAGAGCACACCCATACTTCCTCCAACAAGGCCACAACTCCTAGTTCTGTAATCCTTTCAAACAGTTCCAAAGTCCAAAGTTTAATGTCTCATCTGAGACTTGTGGCACTCCCTTAACTATAAACCCCTGTAAAACCAGTCAAAAAGCAGATCACAATCTCCCAACATGCAATAGCACAGAATACACTTTAGCATTCCAAAAGGAAGTAAAGGGAGGAAAGGAAGGACATACTGGGGCAAAGCAAGACCTAAAAACAGCTGGACAAACTTCACATTCTACATCTCTGTAGGATGTCAAAGTGCTCTTCACATATCCAAATTCTTCCAGCTTTCTCTCTCTCTCTCTCTCTCTCTCTCTCTCTCTCTCTCTCTCTCTCCTTGTCTGCAGCTTTTTATGGCAGGTATCCCACAACTTTAACAAATAATAATATCAAATATATTCATTTTTATTTTTGATTCTCTCTCTCTCTCATTCACATCACACACACACACACACACACACACACACACACACACACACTGCCAGTATCAGCCAGTAAATAAAAACATTCTCTTTTTGAGCTATGTCCTAAATAGTAGCTAAGATGCCATTTCTTGCCCACTAGTAGCAGATTTATTGACATCATGCTTTTACTGTAAGCATCGTTTCTGGTTTCGTATTGTTTCTTTTTCTTAGTTCATTGATTTAAAAATGTACGCTTACATTTTCTGTGATCTTTAAACAACTTTAAATCTTTCTGTTCAGTATATATTAAGTACTATTAAATAAATGGTAATATTAACATCAAGCTAGAAAATAAATTAAACCAATAAATATAAATTAATGTTCAATCTTTTAATCAATGAAGTACTAATTAAAACAATAATATGGTTATATTATAATTTAAAAATAAAGAAATTTTCTTGATAGTTTTGGTAAAGGCACAATAAGATGTTTTACAGCATTATAAAACAGTAAATTTATGATATATTTATAAATCAACTTGGCAACTTCATATCAAAAGTCTTAAAAGGGTTCACACCCTTTCACCTTTGACTTCTACTTTTACAAATCTGTCAAAACAAAATAATTTAATGCTGGGTAGTAATTTATTGTTAAAAGTCACTGCAGCTTGAGTCAAAACAGCAAACACTTGGAAGCCACATAAATATTTAATCACAGAATAATTAATAAATTATCAGTTTTCTATGTGCTAATTAAGCCAGTAAACATGACTTTGAAGAACCTTTCAAGATGTTAAGAACTTTGGAATATAGTGAGAAGCCAAGCTATGAAGTTATATAAAATTTCCAGTTTTAATATACAGATGTAAGTAAGACAGAAAATTGGCAGGAAATAACCTGCCAATATAACGCATATAACATTATGTATATACAACATCACAACGCAGACTTCGGGCTGCTGCAATTGTAGGAAGCCCTCACTGTAATACTTCAACTGCACAGCTTTCTGCAGTGTTCCGGTGGACACGGGAAGTGAGAAGATACTTAACGAAGCAAGTGAGCGTGGGAGTAACTCAGGTTGGGAAAGAGTCTATGAAGCCTGCATGTGAGGTGCTTGCTGACTGCAGCCTTTCGACTCTGGTTAGGACGGCAACTTCTTCAACATGCAGTACTCCCACAGTAAAATAGCCATACTTTAAACATCCTTGAACTGTTCTCAGAGACTTTTAGAAATTATTCTTCATCCTTACTCAGGCTCTTCCTATATTCAGCGTAATCTAAGATGGTCACATTATCTGTCTGTCTGCTAATTGTCTGTCTCTTTCTTATTTGCCACCATATCATTATAACCTAGCACAGGGTTAGGTTAACAAGGAATGTTGTTCCATTAACAAATAAGTTTTAAAATGGCAGCCTCGTTGAATAAATGTATAGCATTTTGCAGTGATCACTTTGAAATCGATGTTTTTGGTGTAGCTTTCCAAAATCAGTCTCACTAAAGGGACAATGTAATGAGAAGCAGATGGCACAGTTCTGTCACAGGGCCTATCTGAATGATGCTTTCGTCAACTGCATATTAACTATGTATTGTTTGGCATATCATGCAACCTCTTACTTCTCAGGATTAGAGATCCTGGATGGGAAATAACCAGCTGACTTTTCATTTTACTTACCTAAATGATAAACTCTGTGGCAGTAGAGACCAAATCTGTCTTATGCAACTGTAACTCTGGGGCCCAAGCAAATAGCAATCAATCTCCTAGATACGTGTCAATTATAAAGAAAGAGAAAGAAAGAAAGAAAGAAAGAAAGAAAGAAAGAAAGAAAGAAGGAAGGAAGGAAGGAAGGAAGGAAGGAAGGAAGGAAGGAAGGAAGAAAAACAGACATGACTGTGAGACCAAGCAAAGATGACCACCAGCAGTCCACCAGCAGTCCAATAAGACAGAATTGGAGAGTACAGCAAAATGAGTTGCAAAATAAAAGAGGTCTGCAATATGTAAGTCAGACTAGACATGAACAAACCATCAAAACAAAGAAAACCTAAGACCATACTTGGCAAAATGGAGCTAGGGTCTATATGTCAAACCCCTAGAAAGGCCTTCTGCGGCAACATGAGACAATGTGCTGAGCCAGCCTGGGTTGCTTGAGTCCCTGGTAGGAGAGCTGAGTCTGAAAGTTTTAGTGTTCCAGTGCAGGTCAGGCAGACTGTGCAGGGTAACCAGTAGGAACTGAAACCCTTGGTGATTCCCTGCTATTCCAGAAAGTTCTCCATGAAGGAAGTTTGGAAAAGCTGTCAAGTGTTTACTTCTTCTGGTTGATAAATAGAAACCAGAACAAATGAGTGTGTGATCTATTTATTTGTGCCCCTACTCCTAAAATAATTTTCAGGTGGCATCTTTACAGAATTTTTTAATAACTGCCATTTTATTACTTTCAAATAGATACATTAATTCATACTAAAAACAGAAAGGCATTTTCAATTAGATACCCTGCTGAGCTTGCTTTAATGAATATCTAAGATCGTTTCCTCTGTTTGAATACAAACAGGAAGAGTGCCAACATTTTGAAAACCCTTCTCCTGAATTAGGGAGAAATTGGCTTATAGCTTTGTTTATGTTATTAAGATACTTAGCAGACACTAAGTCTGCACATACTTTCTATATGAATCATGACATCATATGAGGTCTGTAAATGTTCACATAACATATAATTATGAACAGTCATCAGCAGGCATGTATGCTGGTTCTCTTCCTGTAATACTTATATTGTATAGACTTGGCTTACAGCTCAGTGGTAGGGTGCTTGCCGAGTGTAGGTGGTAGAGCACTTCCACCAATACTGCAAGAAAGAAAGAACTCTGTGAGTTCAAGGCCAGCATGGTCTACAGATCAAGTTCTAAGCCACTCAGGGATACATAACAAGACCTTATCTCAAAAGAAGAAAATAGGTAATGAAGGCCAAATGCTTGTTTGAATTCAGGAGAAGGATGTTAATGACCATTTGCCCTCTAATCTTACTGCCATGTTCAATAAATATTTAATTATGTGAAGATGTTCTAAACAGTCTCATGGAAGCTTTTTTTTGTACCTAAAACCTATTTTTCAGCCCCAGCTGAATGTTGGATTGCTCTGATTTAACTCATGTGGACACTTGATCCTTAAGCAGACAGGAGCCAGGATGATGCCACCATGAGCATATTCAGAAGCAATGCCACAATATTGCAAGCTCAGTCTGGGACATAGGACCAGTTAGGGTTCATTTTTTTCTAACTGCAACTAGATACAAGCCTGTTCAGGCTTATTGCACAATCATATATAGTTTAGAAGCATATTTTGTCAGAACCCATTAATATTTTCCAGAATCGAGAACTATTCTCGCCACTGCATTCTATCAGAAGATGCCAACTAAAAGCAAAAAGTCAAATGAAAGAAAAATTAGGAAAACAGCTGTTCCAGTTTGCTTTCTGTTGCTGTAATAAAACACTTTGGCCAAAAGGAACTCAAAGAGGCTTAGGGTCTGCATGATATCCGTCCAGGCCCTTCTGGCTTTCATAGTCTCTGTTGAAATGGGTTTGCCATTATATGTTACTTGGCCTTTTTCCCTTGCAGCTTTTAGTATTTTTTCTTTGTTCTGTATACTTACTGTTTTGATTATTATGTGGCGGGAGGATTTTCTTTTCTGGTCAAATTTGTTGGGTGTTCTGTAGGCCTCATGTATTCTTAATGGCCTCTCCTTTAACTTGGGGAAATTTTCTTCAATGATTTTGTTGAAAATACAGTATATTTTCTGGGCCTTGGAGAAGGGAGTCTTCTTTTTCCTCTCTACCTATTATTCTTAGGTTTTGTCTTTTCATATTGTCTTGGATTTCTTGGATGATCTGTGTCAAGAATTTTTTGGATTTAACATTTTCTTTGACAGATACATCGATTTCTTCCATTGTATCTTCCACACCTGAGATTCTTTCTTCCATCTCTTGTAGTCTATTGGTTATGCTTACCTCTGTAGTTCCTGTTTTCTTCCCTAAGTTCTTTCTCTCTGCAATTTTCTCCATTTGTGTTTTCTTTAATTTTTCCAATTCTATCTTCAGATCTTGAGCCATTTTGTTGATTTCCTTCACCTGTCTGACTGTATTTTCCTGTTTTTCCATCACTTCTTTCAGCTGTTTGTTTGAACCAACCTCTGTTTCTTTTATTTCATTCAGTGCTTTAAGCATTTCCTTTCTAAAGTCCACAAACTGTTTGGCTGCAACTTCCTCTATTTCTTTACAGATGGCAATATTCTGTTTGAGTTTATCTTCCTCTATGTCTTTACATATCTTATTTGTTTCCTCTGTAATCATCTTCATGAGCATAGTTGTTAGGTCATCTTCTTGGATTTCAGTTATGCTGGGGTGTCCAGAGCTACTTGCCCCCGGGTAACTGGGTTCTGGAGATGCCATATTGCTCTGTCTTTTGTTGCTTGAGCTTTTACGCTGGCCTCTACCCATTGGGCTATCTTAGGTGTTTGGGGTTATTTTCTGGTGGTTCCTGGGGATCCAGTGGGGGAGAGAATCCCCTTGGCAGAAAGCTGGTTTTTCTTGAAGGAAGTCTTCTCAGCTTTTTGGGTATAGTCCCTGGATGGCTGGTGTTTTTTCAGGAGTTGCTGCTGCTCACCTCAGGGATAGAGACCTGAGTGGTAACTGTGGTCTTTGTTAGTCAAGAGGGTTCTCCTCTCACCCAGGGAAGTCCTGAAGACTGCTGCACTGTTTCTGGGTTTCTTGCTGTAAATTTAATGATCAGCTGCTGTGACTCATGGACAACACTCTATATCAATTATCATTTCTTTCTTTTTAATTTTTACTTTGAAAAATCAGATGATTTTTATGACAATTAAAGACTATAGGTTGCCATTCTAGGAACTCATTGGCAGGCTCTTTGACCTCCCCACCCCACAAGGGAGGAGCAGTCCTGCTAGGCCAAAGAGGAGAACTTTGCAGCCAGTCCTGAAGATACCTGATAAAACAGGGTCAGATGAAAGGGGAGGAGGTTCTCCCCAATCAGTGGACTTGGAAAGGGGCAGGGAGGAGAGGGAGAGAGGGTTTGGGAGGGAATGAGGGAACAGGATACAGCTAGGATACAGAGTTAATAAAATGTAATTAATAAGAAAGAAAGAAAGAAAGAAAGA
>NW_026589732.1:5829397-5833227 GCF_907164565.1 Psammomys obesus | reverse complement strand
GAAAGAAAGAAAGAAAGAAAGAAAGAAAGAAAGAAAGAAAAAGACTTAGGTTTAGGTTCTGGGAGGCACTAAAAGAGGTATTCATAAAATTTATAATTACTTAGTATTCGCCAGCCTTCTTAAACAGCCTGGGCCTAACTGCCTGCAGATGATGCTGCCCACAGTGGCATCAAGACTGTCTCCCACAGACATGGCCACTTGCTAAGCTGATTGAGGCAATTGTTCACTTGAGGTTCACTCTTCCCAAATGACTCCAATTGTGTCAAGTTACATTTAAAAAGTAAGCAAGACAACAGCCAAAACAGAACTCATTAATGTTTCTTCCTTGAATTATATTTCAACTGGTGATTCATTTTGTTTCATCATGCATGATCTAAAAACACTGAATTAATATAGTTGAGTATGATGAAAAATACATGAGCAAACATAGTAATATAAATGTGTACCTTCTATGGTTTATGAGCAACTAATAATAACCAGTCATTATCCTGAGGGTCAAGCCTAACAATCATACCTTCATAATGGGACTACAGATATATTAGAAACTAAAAATGTCAATTATAAATATAACAATAATAATAATAATAATAATATCTATTGACATCTATGTTCTTGGTACTGTGTGATCTGATTTAAATGGATTTTTATGTAAAATTAAGTGCATCCATACAATGAAAGAAACTGAGCTAAAGAAATAAAATAAGTGTCTTGTACAAAGCAATATAAGCAATAAATGATAGAGGATTTGTGCACAGCAATATCTGGCTATGAATTATGCCTACTGAGTATTTAATTTACATACACAGTAAGACTGTCCTCCTCAACTTTATTTATTCCAACCAGTCCGTTATCCACCCCTGGGCTTAAGCTAAGGAAGCTGCTCGCTTACACCACAAAGAAAATTCAAGGGCAAATGCTGCTGAGGCTGTGACAGTAGAATTTGTACCCGTGGGATGAAGAAGGCAGAAAGGCAGACCCAGGAGGATTAGTTCCCATCTCCACTCATCACCGTCAGTCCACAAACACACTGGAAACTAACTCAAGTGTTGGGTTTTTATTGAACTGTCACTCATATAAAGGGTGCTCCATAATAGAATACAAAAATATCAACTGCTCCTTAAAAATTCTCTTCCCATCAGATTCTAGGAATTCCCCTAACAGCCATTGCTTTATATTAGAAACTGTTCTTCCAGAAGGCCCCTTCTTAGACTGCATACATTTCAAGACAAGACAAATGGTCCTGAAAGAGGTGAGAGTTCTGTTGGTTTCCTATGCAGGTCATTAATTTAGGCTAGATGATTCTGCTTACATTGAGAGTGAAAGGCTATGTACTGCTGAGCACTGTTAGGAATTTTATGGAGACACAAACCATCAGTTTTGTTTGAAAAGAGACCAAAGTAGAAGGCATTCAGCACAGCTTCCTGCAAGCCCCAGTCACTCTCTGAGTTTCATGGCAGAGGCTGCTTCTCCCTCATGCTTAAATGCCATCCACTACCTTTTCTTTCCCCCCACCAGGCTCAAATTCCGCTCTTATTTAGGAAGCTTTATATACATCCTTTCTTGTCAGAAGTGTGTTCCAAAAGATCAGCAGTTCTGGTATCTCTGGGACCAAATGCTGTATTGCAGAATCTCTGGCTCGACTCTAGACCAGGACCAGAATCTGCATTCTTAACAAGATCTCTGGGTATTTTGTTTGTACTGCACAATAGGAGGAACGAAGCTGTCGATCCGCTCCTATGTGATTGACATGCTTCCACAAACTGCTGGCTTCATTCTCCTCCTTTACCCTTGAATCCATGACATTAGCTAGGACTAAGCTCTACCTTGCTGCCTTTGAATTGGTTCTCTATATAGCAAGCTCACTGCTCCAGTGACTTTCATTCTGTGGTGCTGCTTAGCTCCAGCCACCCCCCTGCGTGTGACACCTACCTTGCCAGCTACAATATTAGCTTAGCTTCTTGACACTGTGGACAATAGAGCCAAGCAATTCTCTTTTCTTTGTTCACATAGACCTCCCCCACCACACAGCCAACCCAACCCAGTCTTTTTCTGTGCCTACAAGCTGGCTCATCTTCTAAAGAATCTCAGAAAACATTCCCTTTGTAAGCTGTTTCATTCTTGTCCTCTCCTTTGTGGAGATAGTAACTGGCTTCATCGGGTTTCCTGTTGAACAATTATTAAACCCTTTCTCACCCTGTTCTTCCGAACCTCTGTATTGGTTCACAAACCTCTGCTCCCAGCTTCTCTGGAGAAATGAAAGCTGCTGCCCCTGCCTTCCCTAATTTTACCATTAGCACACTGGTACCATTTGACACTGGTACTTGTCTGTGGTTGAATGCTAAACAATAAAAAGCATTACATATGAGAAATACCATCTTCTATCTCAACCCAGTGAGTTCCTCTTCTATTTCCACATGCTCTTAGGAAAAGGATGATTTTGCTTCACTAATGATACCTATCATTAATAATGACACACTCCATTGTGAAACTCTTCATGGCTTCCTTCCCTCCAGGATCTCAGTGGATCAGCCACATCTTTGCAAGGCTGCAAATGTTTTTAAACTGGAGGAGACAGCGGCTTGGAAGACTGAAGTGATTTTTTTTTTTCTCAAGGTTTAAGCTGATAATCAAATCAAGGTTTTCTAACTGCAGATCCATCACAATTTCCAGTACAGTGTTCTGTGAATTTTTGTTAATTTCCAAAAAGATTTTAATCAAACATCAGTAAGGATGCCTACAGCTCCCAAAGCTTTGCTCAGCATTTAAAAAACATTGTCTGAGAAAAACAGTTACCATGACAAATAGCAATGTCATGATATACACATCTGATTATTGCCAGGTATACCACTAGCATTGGTGAGTTGTAGGTTTGTTTTTTTTTTTAGTTCCAGGATGCTGATTGCTTTAAGTCAAGTATGAGTTCAATCAGCCAGTACACGAAGAGCCAAACTGAAGTCCAAGAATGCAGAATATATTTTGCTTTGTGTCATGTACCTAGTGACTAATAGGCAGTGAGGGCTCTCAGGGTTATAATTTCTGTTCAAGGTTCTGGTAACTACATGAACTCCTTGAGTGGTTTATGATATCATAAGGTGAAATTATAGCTTCCCGTGGGCAAAAGTTGTTGAAAGGCTTTCAGCCATTGAGTACCATAACTAGCATGTCTTCTATAGCAATTATAGGAAAAACTATATTAAATGCCTAGTCATATTGACTAATGACTTTAAACATAGAAATTATTTTTCAAAATGAGAATGACAGGCAGGCAATTCATTTCTTCAGCCACTACATGAGTATGTATAAGTCACCAGATATCTGGCCCTTAGATAAAGGCAAGGATTACACAGCAGACAAGTCAGATCTTTAACTCCACATTCCAAGAACTTTTGTTTTAGCAAGGGAACTTGACATGAGCTTACCATAACCAGATGACTTCCCTGACCATGATTAAAATGCCCTAAAAAATGTCTTTTATAGGGGAAGAGGGATAAGAAGGCTTGCTAACACAGAACAGACCTGTGAGGGGTGAATCTGAATATTTTGTGCCTTGAGAATGTCATACGTGTATCCAATGAAATATGATTACATTCATCCTTCATTCTCCCCCTTAGTCTTTTCCCTCAATCTCCTACAATGTGTCTCCTTCCCAACTTCACATCCTCTCCTTTTCTTTGCTTTAAAAATAAAAAAAAACTAACCAAGTCCAGTCAGTGTTGTCTATATGTGCATGAGTGTGGAGCTATACACTGAAACACAGGCAACCCACCAACGGCCACACCCACAACCAGGAATGTGAACCTGTATCATAAAGGAAACCAGAGAAGCACATT
>NW_026589732.1:5757270-5829387 GCF_907164565.1 Psammomys obesus | reverse complement strand
ATATGTAATGAAAACGCAAAATACTTATAATATAGATTACAATGTATACATAGTGTGTGTGTGTGTGTGTGTGTGTGTGTGTGTGCGCAAGACCAAAATTTTCAGTGATGAAACCCATTTGTGTGAAATGCCTCATTTACAGTCTCACAGGAAAAGAATTTAAGGTTCAAAGACTGTGGAGATAATATTCAAAGAATAATTGTGATGACAAAAATCAGATAAGATCATAAAATTCTGGGCTGAAGAGAATAGGTTCAGGATTCTAAAAGAGACTAAGAGGTTATTCAATGTGAAACACTTACCTCGGGGGACAATGTAATTCATTTTGGAGGAGAATACAAAGACTGTCACCAAACACGAAATCTCTGAGTGAGTAAACACACAAATCATCTCTCAATAACATTTCAGTATCATTTAAAATAGCCAAATTATACTATTACTTTGGTAACAATACAGTCTTCATTATATCAACATTTTGTGTACTTCTCAGTTGAGTGGCCTAGATAAACTAACATATAGTTTTAACATTATTAGATATAAATAAATCATTAAAGGCAAACACAGCAAATGAAAAAAGAAATACACAAGTGAGATTGTATTTCAGGACACAAACTGTGTCAACAGTAGGTGAAGGAGAATGCAAATGAAAGATACAAAGCAATAGATCAAAGCCCTTTATTAAAGATGTGCCTAGGGGATCTAAATTGAGATCCTTGCCTAAAGAAAAAGCTGGTTTTAAGTATTTTTAATTCTGCTTCACAAAAGTTGGCTTCCATTAAAAAAAGCAACATTTTCTGTAAAAAGCCTCAGCAATATGCCACTTACAATAAACACATTTAACAGAGACCTCGCCTAAAAAGTTAAAAGCTTCATTATTATTATGTAAAAAAAGATAGAAAATATTTTAGAGTGTTCATCACAAATTCGAAATCTAGAATTATCCTAATATTTATATCCCCTTTGAAAAGCTATGCTTAAGCAGACATTACAATCAAGTTATAAAAATACTAAACCATTTCAGCCATTGTTATTTTAAAAATATCCTGACATAGTTATAAAAAGAAAAAGCCTTGCCACTGGTAATTGTAATTCTTTTAAAATATTAGTTGGACATCGTTCCAACTATTACTTTAAAAAAAGCATTTGAGGGCCAGCTTTAATAGCCATTCATACTTGCAACATTTATGCATTAATATTTAGAGTGAAAATGAGCAGCATTTTCCAAAGACAATAATAAATGGAGATATTTGTGCAAATGTTTCATTTTTTTAAAATCACCTTGGGCTGAGTCAAGCCATGGAAAATTTTAGCTCAAGGGAAAATTCTTCCTCCTCGCTCCACCCCCTACCAAGAAAAATCACGAGGATGTGAAAACAGAGGATTAAAATGGGAGCTGCCTTGCGCCATTAACTTCGGTGTGCATTCCCCTAAAAGCCATAATTCATGACTGCTCTACAGCCTTTTCCTTTCAGCAATTATGTATATTAGAGGAAAGTTTGAATACATAAAAAGGAAATGCTGATAGAAAGTCAAGCCTCATAAAAGACAAGCTTAATTCCACTAGTTTTCCCTGAAGGCGTATGTGAAAACTAGCTAGACTGTCCATTCCAGGGTGTCTCTGGTCTAAAGATGTCCAAAAAAAATTATGCTACTGGAGCTGCAGGGCATTGTACAGGGCTTGTTCCTTGGGATCCCTGTCAATTCATCACTAAGGAACAATGCCTGGTGTGAGGAGGAGGCAGTGAAGCACCAGCTCTCCTGAGAACTCAAGTGTTCCTCTGGACACACAAATTAGTGTATGGAGTTCCTAAAGCCCACCTCACTTTCTTCCCTTTTCTCCCTCTCTTCTTATGAAGTTCACTGGGTATTATAGAACACACCCAAGGAGAACTACTCCAGGATACTCTGATCACTTTCTATTTTCACAAGAGTGAAGAACATCACACTTGGTAAATATTTGCTTTAGAGGCAGGAAATATGGCTTAAGAGCACTTGCTACTCCTTCAGAGGAGCAAACTTCAGTTCCCAGACCGCACACGAGATGTCTCCCACGCCAGGGGAATGAATTCTCTCTTCTGGTCTCAACAGGTGTGCATCACACAACCACACACACACTCTCACCAATACAAACATATACGTACACACATACATATATACACACACATACACAATCACACAAATACACACACACATATACATACACACTCACATATACATACTCATACACATACACACAAATATACATAGACATATACACACTCACACACAGACACACACACCCATACACACATACATATACACACTCACACACACACGTACAAATACACACACACGTACAAATACACACACATAAATCAAAAGTTTAAAAATTCTTCAAAAATAAAAATAAGGAAGTACTCTGCCCAAAGTTTGTTTATGAGTCTTAGGAAAGAAGGGGGAGATAGAAAGACCTGGAGGGGACAGGAGCTCCACAAGGAGACCAACAGCCAAAAAAGTCTGGGCACAGGGGTCTTTTCTGAGACTGATACTCCAAAGAAGGACCATGCATGGCGATAACCAGGAACCCTTGCACAGATGTAACCCATGGCAGCTCAGTATCTAAGTGGGTTTCCCTAGTAAGAGGAACAGGGATTGTCTCTGACATGAACTCAATGGCTGGCTCTTTGTTCATCTCCCCGTGAGGGGGGAGCAGCATTGCCAGGCCACAGAGGAGGACATTGCAGCCAGTCCTGATGAGACCAGATGGACTAGGGTCAGATGGAAGAAGAGGAGGACCTCCCCTATCATTGGACTGGGGAAGGGGCATAAGACGAGATAAGGGAAGGAGGGTGGGAATGGGAGGAAATGAGGGAGGGGGCTACAGCTGGAATACAAAGTGAATAAATTGTAATTAATATAAAAAATATAAATTAATTAAAAATGTTAATATAAAAAATAAAAATAAAATAAAAACTCAAATTCCAGTTTCAAGCCTTGAGTTTGGATTTTTGTCTCTGCCACATAACTGAATTTTTGAGGCTCTGAAGAAGTCACTTACACTCTGGATGTTTAGGTTTATCTATACTCTATAATTACTTTTTAAATCTAAATCTCACCCTTGCTTGTAATCTCAGAGCTCTAACAATCAAAGAAGGTTCTTTTGAAGATAGGCACTGAGGTCCCAGTGCCAGTCATTTGTTAATAACAAGCAGGGCAAGAGCAGGTGCTTGTTGACTCTCCAGAAGGACAGCCAGCATTCACGGCATTCAGAATTTATGCTTGGAAGTGTATCTTCCGAGTAAAACTCCTGGTCATTTTTATTTTTTCTGTTTTTATTAATTTATTTTTTATTAATTACAACTTATTCATTTTGTATTCCAGCTGTAGCCCCCTCCTCATCCCCTCCCACCTCCAGCCCCCTTCCTCTTCTCCTCCCGTGACTCTCCCCCAGTCCACTGCTAAGAGAAGTCCTCCTTATGATTGTTTTTAAGTGGGGGTTCTCAGAAGAATCATAAAGCTTTATAGAGGAATGTGAAATTGACAGACTTACAACACCTCTCCAAACAAGTAGCATAAATTTTTTAATCTGAAAAATAAGACACATACGCACACATGCATATACACACATATACACATATGCACACACAATAAATGTTTTTACTCATTATCAGATTAATAAGTCAACCAAGATACATTGTACATGAAGTCTCATGGATAGAACTCAATAGCTGGCTTTTCGACACACACACACACCCCGAGGGAGGAGCAGCCTTACTGGGCCACAGAAGAGGACATTGCAGCCAGTCCTGAAGAAACCTGATAAGCTAGGGTCAGATGGAAGGGGAGGAGGACCTCCCCTATCAGTGGACTTGGAAAGGGGCAGGGAGGAAATGAAGAAGGGAGGGTGGGATTTGGAGGGAATGAGGGAGGGCGCTATGGCTGGGATACAAAGTAAATAACCTGTGATTAATATAAAAAAAATAAAAATTATTATTAAAAAAACAAACCAAAAAAATGCAGAAAACTGTTATCCACAGAAAATGAAAACAAGGGTAAAATTAAAAACACGCAGTTTTGAACTTCCAAAAAATCCTTTAGTGTTAGTATAGTGGTGAGCAGAGCACAGACAATAGATATGTCAGTGTCCCTGTTCTATCAAAAGTGTCTTTCCAACAGGCTTGCTACCATCTCAAATCAATATCCCATGTGTGTGACCTATGTCTGTATACATGTGTAAATACACATATATGTGTGCACCAAACTGTGTTCTTGAACATATCACATGATCCAGATAGCCTATCTAAGGTGACAAGTAAGAACAATAAGAAATATGCTGGAAATTTTTTAAAAATTTATTCGTTTATTTGTCCATAGTCTTTGTTATGATTTTTAGTGTTTTATATTTTTTAATTAATTCATTTTAATTTATTATTTTTTTTCTTTTTTTAAATTGATTTATTCATTATAGTTTATTCACTTTGTATCCCAGCTGTATTCCCCTTTCTTGTCCCCTCCCAATCCCACCCTTCCTCCTTCTTCTTCTCCCATGCCCCTCCCCCAGTCCAGTGATAGCGGGGGGGCCCTTCACCCCTTCCAACTGACACTAGCCTATCAGGTCTCATCAGAACTGGCTGCATTGTCTTCCTCTATGGCCTGATAAGGCTGCTCCTCCATCAGAGGGAGGTGATCAGAGCCAGCCACTGAGTTCATTTCAGAGACAGCTCCTATTTCCCTTACTAGGGAACTCACTTGGAGACTGAACTGCCATGGGCTAAATCTGAGCAGGGGTTCTAGGTAATCTCCATGCATGGTCCTTGGTTGGAGTATCAGTCTCAGAAAAGACCCCTGTGCCCAGATTTCTTGGTTCTGTTGCTCCCCTTGTGGAGCTCCTGTCCCCTCCAGGTCTTTCTATCTCCCCCTGCTTTCATAAGATTCCCTGCACTCTGACCAAAGTTTGACTTGAGCCTCAGCATCTGCTTTGATACCTTGTTGGGTAGAGTCCTCCAGAGGCCCTCTGTGGTAGACTCCTGTCCTGTTCCCTGTTTTCTTCCTCTTCTGATGTCCATCCCATTTGCCTTTCTGAGTGAGGATTGATTATCTTACGAAGGTCCTCCTTCTTGCTTAGCTTTTTTAAGTGTTCAGATTTTAGTATGTTTATCCTGTATTACATGTCTAATATCCACTTATAAGTGAGAATATACCATGTGTGTCTTTCTGCTTCTGGAATACCTCACTCAGGATGATCTTTTCTAGATCCCATCATTTACCTGCAAATTTCATTATTTCCTTCTTTTCAAATGTTGAGTAGTATTCCATTGTGTAAATGTACCACAATTTCTTTATCCATTCCTCCTTTGAGGGACATCTGGGTTGTTTTCAGATTCCGGCTATTATGAATAAAGCTGCTATGAACATGGTTGAGCAAATGTGCTTGTTGTATACTTGAGCATCTTTTGGATATATGCTGGATCTTGAAGAAGCACTATTCTTAATTGTCTGAGAAAGCACCAGATTGATTTCCAAAGTGGTTGTACAAGTTTACATTCCCACCAGCAATGGAGGAGGGTTCCCCTTTGTCCACATCTCAGCATATGTTGTCACCTGAGGGTTTTGGTGAGTTTTTTTGTTTTTGTTTTTGTTTTTTTTATGTTAGCCATTCTGATGGGTATAAGGTGAGATCTTAGGGTCCTTTTGATCTGCCTCTCTCTGATTGCTAAGGACATTTAGCATCTCTTTCAGTGTTTCTCTGCCATTCGATATTCCTCTACAGAGAATTTTCTGTTTAGCTCTGTACCCCATTTTTTAATTGGATTACTTGACTTATTCTTGAGTTCTTTATATATTCTGGATATTAGCCCTCTATCAGATATAGGGTTGGTGAAGATCCTTTCCCAATATGTAGGCTGTCATTTTGTTCTGAGGACAGTGTCCTTTGCTTTACAGAAGCTTTTCAGTTTCATGAGGTCCCATTTATTTATCATTGATCTTAGAGCCTGCTGTTGGTGTTCTGTTCAGGAAGTTGTCTCCTATGCCAATGAGCTCAAGGTTCTTCCCCACTTTTTCTTCTAGCAGATTTAGTGTGTCTGGTTTTATGTTGAGGTCTTTGATCCACTTGGACTTTAGTTTTGTGCAGGGTGATAAGTCTTTCTAATAACTAATAAAGTTCTAAAAATAATTATGAAAGCAGATAATAAGGTCTAAAAGACTTGAGAGAAACATTTTCTTAGCAAATTACAATACAAATAAACAATTAACAGTACCCCATTGTAGTTGCAAAAATTATATGTGCCTGTTACCCATCAGAGCGGTTAGTTTTTTCGAGAGGGTCAGAGAAAGAGATGGCATCTAACTGTGTCTTAAGGGAAGACCAGCATTTAGTTAGGGACCAAGTGAGAAGGGAATTTCTTTAAGAGGGTAACATGGTGTGCAGACACTAAAAAGTAAGACGGCGAGAGAAAGCTGAGCCACATGAGCAATGGGCATAGTTACTGAATCTTGGTTCAGTTTCTGGGTTCTTACAATGTGTTAAATAGCAAACAATCACATAAGAGCAGTGACATACAACAAAAAGAATTATGGAGTTCACAAGTTTAGCAGGTTCAGCTGATTTTGACCAGACTAAATATTTGAGAGTGAGATGGTTTTTGAATGGCACCTGGTGGCTTCAGAGATGTGCTGAACTCAGTTCCTCAGCTCTGCAGGTGTTTAGTAAGCTGAGCTAGGCACATCTTCTCATGCTGGTTTCAGGGACTATTACACAGACTGAAAGGCACAGTCATTTTCCTAAGACTCCACTGATATCATGTCTGCTAACCTTCCAGTGACTGAAACCAATCACAAGGTATAATCGAGGGAGGACATGCATAGCAACCGGATGCCTAAAAAAGGGGGTGGAGAACAGGAGCCGTTAATAAATCAATCCACCACAGATGCTTCATTTCTTTAAGTTTCTTTAGTTATAAGTGAAGAATTGAATGATTTCTTCCTCTTTGCATCAGGGTTGTGAAGAAGTTGTTTTTGAAGCTGAAAATCAGCAAATAACATGAGAAGGTTTTCACAGACTTGGGAGACTTTGTTGTGGCTTGTGCACCAACTAACCATATACTCAAACTTAAATTGCCATTTCATCCTCCTGAAATGATAATAGTATCAAGAAAGGCTAGTACATTATCCAACATGAGTTTTTTTAAAAAAGACAATAAAACACTAAACGAAAAAAAAAAAAACAACTAAACGATTCCATACAAAATATAAGATGAGCACAGAGAGATGAACTCAGAAATCCTCATGACTAAAAAATCAAAAATAAAAAAAATCATCAAAAATGATCGCTTCTGGAAGACATAGCCATCTTAGAAGGAAATAAAGTCATTCTATTTGAGCTGCACTGCAGGAACAAACTCATGGGATACTTGAGGCGTTGTGTAAATGAATAGTGAATATACTTTTAAAATATTTCACAAAGTAAAATTTCTTAAATGTCCCCATGATTTCCCACCTAACCACCTCAGAGCTGGGCCCATGTACTCGAGGCTACCTCTGTTTACTGTCACTGCTTACATGTCTGTGTGGTCACGCTTGACTGTTGCTCACGTAACTCATGAACTCAGTTCCTGTCCAAAGCCTTTGCCTTTGAACAAGCTACTCAAACATGATTGAATCTGGTGTCTTCATTTATAAGTTCTTGCATCAGTTTAGGTGAATTATTCTATGATTCTGGAAATAAATTGTCCATTTACAAATAAACCAGTTCATAGCAAAAGTATCAGAAGAAAAGAAAAAGTAAAGAGTTAATAACTAAGAAAATCTAAAAAAAAAGAAAATCTAAATAGATAATCTACATAAACAAATAAATCTCAAAAATAAAATGAATTCATTTATTGTGACAAATAATTCATGTTGTGGTACATGTCTATAAGGTATACCACATGACACCTTGATACATTGTATACACTGGGGCATTGTGACCACAATTAACACATCTCTAGCCTTACGTAATTAGTTCGAGAGGCTTTAGGTGGAGCCGAGAGTAACAACACTTGGGATCTATTCTTAGGAAACTTTGCAGACACCATGGAGTTATCAACTGTACTAACCATGCTGTACACTAAGCTACCAGAATTAATGAACATTATCAATGCCAGGGCATAACTTCTGCCCCACAGCTCCTCACCCCACATCCTAGCAACCACCCTTATTCCATCGATTTGTATTTTTTTAAGATTTATTTATTATGTATACAATGTTCTGTCTGAATGTACACCTGCACACCAGAAGAGGGCACCAGGTCTTATTAGAGGTGGTTGTGAGTCACCATGTGGTTGCTGGAAATTGGACTCAAGACCTCTAGAAGAGCAGCCAGTGCTTCTAACCTCTGAGCCATCTCTCCAGCCCTGAATTTTTTTATTTTTTAAGATTGCATAGATGTGGGCTCATACAGAATTTGTCTTTCCATGTTTGAATTATCTAACAGTATATTTTAGTCCATGTTATCTTGCAAATGGAAATGCTGTCGTTTGTGAGATAACGTGGTTTATCCTGAAATATACTGTGTTACGTAATTCATATATTATATACATATATTGTATTCATATGTATACATTCCCTCCTTGCTAAGGTATTCCTTCCCTAATAGGGTTGAATAATCACAAACACACACGCTGGTCCCACATTTTCTTTTTCAACAGAAAGTTGTTTCATGTCTTAGGCTTAGTGAGTCATGCTGAAATGAATATGGAATACCATAACTCTTCAAGTTGCTGACTTCAGTTTCTTTAGATGTGTGCTCAGAAGTGTCTGGATAAGGAGACAGTTCTATTTGTTATTCTTTGGGCTTTTTGCATGTTTGGTGATAGATTTCGGGAAACTCGGTGGCTGTGGCAGTTAATAATTCCACCAACATTGTTCAAGGTTTTCCTTGTCTTTACATCCTTTCTAAAGTCACTGTAAAAGATATAAGCTAACATATCCTGGAAGATTTGATATGTTTTACAAAGTGATCTGTGATTTTGAGCACTCTTTCATACACCTAGTGACATTTTATGTTTCTTTTTAGAAAAAATATCTATTTAATGCCATTACTCATTTTTTATTCAGGGTTTTAGTTTTCCACAATAGTGTTTCGTTTTGGATTTTAGCCCCCATCAAGTGTCCATATCTATGTCTTTGTAAACACTTGCTTCTTTCCTTCCATCTTATTGGTTTATTGTTTTGTTGTGCAGAAAACTCCTGAGTTTGATGCAGTCTCTGCTGTTAGCTTCTGCTTTGTTGCCTGTACCCTCAGAATTATATTCAAACATACATGGCCATCAATGCCACGAAGCTTTTCCCCTGTACTTTCTTCTAAGAATTATTATGATTTGGGGCTTACATTTAAGTCCATAATCCATTTTAGTCAGGTTTTGAGAATGACATAAGCACCAAATTCCATTATTGCATGTGAATGCCAGTTTCCTCACTGTTTTTAGAAAAAAAAAAAAAACCAGTTAACAGAATATATGTGGTTTTATTTCCAATTTCTCTGTTCTCTTTCATTGGTCTACAAGTCTGTTTTTAATGACAGTGCCATCCTGCTTTGATTAGTATAGCTCTGTAGTACGTTTTTAAATCATGTAGGTGATATCTCTAGCTTTATTCATCTCCCTCATGACTACTTTAGCTATTAAAGGATCTTTCTGGGTTCCAAATAATTTTCTATGGGAAAATACCGTCATTTTCTAATGAGCGTTTATACAATAGGTAATGCTTTTCAAATGATTGAATAATTACCACTCACATTTTCTTTTTTATTATTTTTGTTTTTGGAGCTGGGAATGAATCCAGGACCTCATATGCACCTAGCAGCTACCTTACCACTGAGCTGCGTCTTCAACCCCACAAATCACATTTTTAAATTAATGAAATGTATTTGACTTATATAATTGTGTAACTCAAGTCCCATCATGACCCTGAGTCAACTTCCCACTTTTTTCTTCTCTAAACTAGGACATATTAGTTCAAGTAGTTCTCTACTTGAACATATTAGTTCAAATAACAATTAGTGGCAGTCTCTATTCCCATCTGGTGGAGGAGCTGGGTCTCACAGCTCACCTGAAAGATCGTCTAGTTTTCCCTGAAACCCCTCTGCACATACATTAAGAACTCTTCAATTTTGTTCTCAGTTTATCTTGCTGCATGCAAGTGTAAATGTTAAGTACGTGAATGACATGGCTCCCCTTAGCAATCCAACCTTAACCAAACTGCTCACTCCTTACTTTTTTCTCAACTGCAAACTTTATGAATCACTGCAGTTTTCTATTATACATGAACACGTTACTCAAATTTGCAGAAGCAAGAGAAAGCCAATCCCTTTTAAACTCAACTGACGCTGCCCTGCCTGTCCTCTGATGTGTGGCTCACAAAGCAAAATGCTGCTTGTCATGCTCTTGTGATTTATTTAACTGGAGCAAATGTGCTGAATTGGAATAGATAAGCAAACACTAGCCTAGTCACAAACTGTAAGGTGGCCTCCAGTGAAAAAACTGGGAAGATCCAAATGGGCAGGCTGGCGGTGGGGAGGTGGGTGCAAGGAGGAGGCATTCTCTCCTAAGTACCCTGGCTCAGAACAAATGCCTGAGCCTTCGAGAGCCCCTCCATCACAGTGGCTCCACTGCAAACTCCATGAACAAACTCTTCAGCTTTGGAAAATGAAATTATGAGATTCAGCCTCTCACCCTAGGGGCCACCCTAAGTGAGAAATGAAGCAGGAACAAATTCATTTTTTCTAGCCATTGCCCAGCACTTTGTCTTTCTGTCTGACTGACGTTCTTGCTCTGAGGCTGACTTCCTAGGGTCTCTAGGGGTATTTGCTAACCTTCTATTGATTATTTTGCGTTTATCCCACCTTGAACAAAAGCCAAATTGGACCTGTTTTAATATTTAATTCTTCTGAGTTATGTAATGAAATAAAAAACATAAGGATGTGCATAGAGTCGGGCCAAAGGCTTACATCATTAGACTGGGGGTAAATGTACAGTTGTTTTCATTTATTTGCATTTCATCAACCCAGAATTGCTGACTCGGGGTTCAGCAAGGACCACACTGCCTGCTCAGGCCACAGGCTACAGCACACTGCTGGTGATATGCAGCGACTCAAGAGAGAAGTGTGAGTGCCACAGTCCACAGGTCATTTTTCACTTTGAAATCTGGCTGTACCACCAGCCAATCACATAAACAAAAAGCTTCAGTTATTCTGACACCTGAAGCTTAAAGAAATCTCCCAGCTCCTTTGGGAACTCTGTAGCCTCATAACCTTGTCTTTGAGCCCACTTCACTTGATGCAAAGCTCAATTCTGCCACTTACCTTAGAATCACGTATATAAAAAGATTATGGCTCTATAGTGATTGCATTAGGATCATAATTATCTTTGAAAATCCAAAGTATGACATCGTTGTATATGATAGTTGGGGCTTAAAGTTAGCTTATGTATGTATACATGCACTGACTATGTGGGCAAAGAGTCTAGGAAAGCTATTTCACGTCTTTGAGTTTCATTTTGGCCATCAGTAGACTCAAGTTATTCACAGAACTGACCTCACGGGGTTGCAGCAAGGCTAAAGTGACTGACACTGTATTCAGGGCAGGGGAGTGCTGTAAAGAAACTGCAGATGTAAACACTCCATGCTAAGGGGGAGCCAAGATGGTGGCGACCAGCGCGCACCATTTCTGAGAGGCAGAGGATTTGAAACTCCGAAATTGGTGAGTGGAGGGGCAACTGAAGCCAGAAAATCAACGTTTTGGCTTCCTGAAAGAGAGGGGACATCACAGGAGGGTAGAACATTTAGATTCATGTCAAGTGCAGACTTCTCTGGGAACGGAGAGAGGCACACAACACCAGTGACACTGAGCACAGAACTCACTGCCTGGGGACTGTGACAGCAGAGACGGAGCTCCTAGCTCCTCAGCAGTGGCTGCCAGCTGTACCCGCCAGCCAAGTACCCACGATCCTTCCCGGGTCCCACGTCTGCAAGCGGCAGTACCGACTCTGCCGGGCCTCCCAGCCAGTGACAGTACAGGCCACCCAATCCCTCAGTGGCAGATAGTCAGCTATACAGCCACCGAAGTCCAGCAGACCTGCAAAACCACACAGCCACGCCAGGCACCAGGCCACCTCGGTCTGTGGACCAATTTTGTGGCTTCCCAGGACTTCCCAGCAGGCACCTGGACACTCCAGTTCTGCAGCCGCAGCTGGACTCCATAGTTCAATGGCTGCAGCACCACTGAGCTGACTGAGCTCAACCTGCCACATTTGACTCAGCATGTCCAAACCAGCCAGTAGAGAACAGGAGGAAGCCCTGCGCTTTAGGTTTTGACCTGCTAGAGAGTGAGTGCACCCTCAAGTGCCTACAGAGCCCCAGATCCAGGGTGCTTCTAAGCTAGAAGCCAGACATCAAATCCCTCCCACCCACACATCCACTGTGGGAAACAGAGGGTTTCTTGGGACTTTGAAGCCCCTGCTCTGTGGATCTACCAGTGGAGTTTTGGCAAATTACTCCTGGAGCTCAGTTAGAGATGAATATCAGTAGCCTGTAGGCCACTGACATACTCAGGGATTTTGCGCCTATGATCATTGTCACCAGCACTTGCGATACCTTTAGTGCCTGCAATGCCTTTGGTACATGCATGGTGCCCCTCCCTCACACTGAAGGCCTCTATATTCTCTAGCATCCTGTCCCTCAGAGCACACTTGCATGCACAAGCACGCGCACACGCTTGCCCGCATTTGCCCTTCTGCACCCATGGACTTTCCTCCCACAGATACAGCTGAAACACCAAGGCAGATGCTGAAACCACTGGACCTCTCTCATCTTCATGAAGAATTCTCCAGACACCAGACAAAGACGAAACCAGTCTGATCTGCAGAATCCAGGAATAACAAACAGTAAGGGTTACGGATTCGCAAATGGCCAGGGGTCGGCGAAAGAACACATCCAACAAAAATCAGGACATCATGGCTTCACCAGCAACCCCCAAAATTAATGGATACTCCATTTCATCAGAAACACAGGAAAATGACTTTAAAGCTATGTTTATCCAGTTATTAGAGGCACATAAAGAAGAAACAAACAAGTCTCTCAGAGAAATAGCCATACAAATACAGACAGTTAAAGAGGAAATGAACAAATATCTCAAAGAATTGGTGATCCAAGTGGAGGTAAAGAAAGAGGAAATGAGCAATGCTCGCAAAGAAACAGGCAAATTTAGCTAAATAAATGGAGGCACAAGTGGAGGCACAATTAGTGGCATATAGAGAGGAAACGAACAAAAAATGGAGACCATCATAGACAGACCTGGAATCCACATTCGAACTGTATGAAAGGCATGAAAAGAGAATTAGAATCAATAAAGAAAATACAAACTGAGAAAATGCTGAAGCTGGAGTATGTAGAGAAAAGAGAAGGAACCACAAAGGTAGCATCACCAATAGAATACAGAAGATGGAAGAGAGAATCTCTGGTGCTGAAGATACACTCACAGAAATTAACAATTCTCTCAAAGAAAAAGTAAAATCGAAAAAGTACCAAACACAAAACATCCAAGAAATCAAGGACTCCATGAAAAGGCAAAATCTAAGAATAACCGGAATTGATGAAAAAGAAGATTCCAGGCTCCAAGGTCCAGAAAATATTTTCAAGAAAATCATGGAAGAAAATTTTCCCAATCTAAAGAAAGAGATGTCCATAAACATACAAGAGGCCTACAGAACACCAAATAGACTAGACCAGAAAAGAAACTCCTCATGCCACATCATAGTCAAAGCACTAAATCTACAGAACAAAGAAAAGATTAAAAGTAGCAAGGGAAAAAGGCGAGGTAACATATAAAGGTAGACCTATCAGAATCACACCAGACTTTTCATCAGAAACTATGAAAGCCATAGTCTGGGCAGATGTCAACCCAGCAAAGCTTTAATATAGCTTTAATATAGCTTTACTATACCCTGCAAAGCTTTCAATCAACATAGATAAAGAAACCAAAATATTCTGTGACAAAACTAAATTTAAACAATATCTACACAGCAAACCAGCCTTACAGAAGATACTAGAAGGAATACTCCAATCCAATGAAAATAACTATACCCAAAAAATATACAGATAATTTCCCCAAAAAAATAATTAAAAAAAAAAAAACAAGCAATGACTCACAGAAAGACCACCGACTCCACAATAAAAGGAACTACTGTTCATTGGTCACTATTATCTATCAGCAACAATGGACTCAACTCTCCAATAAAAAGACACAGAAGGGTGCGGATCCAACATTCTGCTGCATCCAAGAAACACACCTTTGCAACAAAGATAAACACTACCTCAGAGTAAAGGGCTGGAAAAATGTTTTTCAAGCAAATGGACCCAGAAAACAAGCTGGAGTAGTTATCCTAATATCTAATAAAATGGATTTTCAACCAAAATTAATCAAAAAAGATGAGGAAGGGCATTTCATTCTGATCAAAGGAGAAATCCACCAAGAGGACATCACAATTCCAAACATCTATGCCCCAAATACAAGAGCACCTACATTTGTAAAGGAAACATTATTAAAGCTTAAATCACACATCGATCCCAACACCTTAATAGTGGGAGACTTCAACACCCCACTATCACCAAGGGACAGATCATCTAGGCAGAAGTCAAATAGGGAAATAAAGGCACATACAGAGGTCCTAATTCAAATGGACCTAATAGATGTCTACAGAACTTTTCATCCAAACTCAAAATACTATACCTTCTTTTTAGCACCTCATGGAACCTTCTTCAAAATAGACCATATAGTTGGCCACAAAGCAAGCCTCAACAAATACAATAAGATTGAAATAATCCCCTGTATTCTATCTGAACACCATGGACTAAAACTGGACCTCAACAACAATGAAAATAGCAAAAAGGCTACATGGAAACTGAACAACTTGATACTCAATGACAGCTGGGGAAAGAAAGAAAGAAAGAAAGAAAGAAAGAAAGAAAGAAAGAAAGAAAGAAAGAAAGAAAGAAAGAAAGAAAGAAAGAAAGAAAGAAAGAAAGGGCTTCCTAGAATTGAATGAAAATGAAGGTACAACATATCCAAATTTATGGGACACAAGGTAAGCATTGCTAAGAGAAAAATTCATAATACTAAGTGCCTTCAAGAAGAAGCAACTTAATGGCCCAACTGAAAGCCCTAGAAAAAAAAAAAAAAAAGAAGCAAATATACCCAAGAGGAGTAGACGGCTGGAAATAATCAAACTCATGGCTGAATTCAATCAATTACAAACCAGTAAAACTATTCAAAGAATCAACGAAACCAAAGAGCTGATTCTTTGAAAACAATCAACAAGATAGACAAACCCATAGACAACTAACTAAAAGGCAGAGAGTAACTATCCAAATCAGCAAAGTCAGAAATGAAAAGGGGGGCATAACTACAGACACAATCATTAGGTTGTACTACAAAAGCCTATATACCACAAAATTTGAAAATCTAATGGACAATTTTTTTAATAGATTCCATCTACCAAAATTAAGTCAAGATCAGGTAGAAAGATTGAAAGGCCCTATATCCCCAAAGGAAATTGAAGCAGTCATCAACAGTTTTCTTTCCAAAAAAAGCCCTGGGCCAAATGGTTTCAGCACAGAATTCTACCAGACCTTCAAAGAAATGCTAACTCCAATTCTCTTCAAACTATTCCACAAAATAGAAACAGAAGGAACATTACCAAACTCATTCTATGAAGCCACAGTCACCTTGATACCTAAATCTCACAAAGATGCAACAAAAAAAGAGAACTTCAGACCTATCTCTTTTATGAACATTGATGCAAAAGCACTCAATAAAATACTTGCAAACCAAATCTAAGAACACATCAAAGATCTCATCCACCATGAACAAGTAGGCTTCACCCGAGGCATTCAAGGGTGGTTCAATATATGGAAATCCATCACTATAATCTACCATATAAATAAACTGAAGGAGAAAAAACACAAGATCATCTCCTTAGATGCCAAAAAAACATTTGACAAAATCCAACACTCATTCATGATTAAAGTCTTGGAGAGATCAGGGATACAAGGCACATACCTAAAGATAGTAAAGGCAATATACAGCAAGCCTATAGCCAACATCAAACTCAATGGAGAGAAATTTAAATCAATCCCACTGAAATCAGGGACAAGGCAAGGCTTTCCACTGTCTCCATATCTCTTCAACATAGTACTTGAAGTCCTAGCTAGAGCAATAAGACAACTAAAGGAGATACAAACCAGAAAGGAAGAGATAAAAGTATCACTATTCACAGATGATATAATAGTATACATGACAGACACCAAAGATTCAACCAGAGAACTCCTTCAGCTGATAAACACCATCAGCAAAGTGGCTGGATACAAAATTAACTCAAAAAATCAGTAGCACTCCTGTATACAAAAGACAAAAGGGCTGAGAAAGAAATTAGAGAAACAACACCCTTCACAATAGCCACAAATGACATAAAGTACCTTGGTGTAACCCTAACCAAGCAAGTCAAAGACTTGTATGAAAAAAATTTCAAGTCTCTGAAGAAAGAATTAGAGGAAGATATGAGAAGATGGAAAGATCTCCCATGCTCATGGCTTGGAAGGATAACATAGTAAAAATGGCCATCTTACCAAAAGCAATCTACAGATTTAATGCATTTCCCATCAAATTGCCAACACAATTCTTTACAGACCTGGAAAGAAAAATTCTTAACTTCGTATGGAATAACAAGAAACCGAGAATTGCTAAAACAATCCTCTACAATAAAAGATCTTCTGGAGGTATCTCCATCCCTGATCTCAAGCTGTACTATAGAGCAACAGTTATAAAAACTGCATGGTACTGGCATAGAAACAGAATGGTGGATCAATGGAACCGAACAGAAGACCCAGAAATAAACCCACACACTCATGGACACCTGATTTTTGACAAAGATGCCAAAACCATACAATGGAAAAAAGATAGCATCTTCAACAAATGGTGCTGGTCCAACTGGATGTCTACTTGTAGAAAAATGAAAATAGATCCATACTTATCACCCTGCACAAAACTGAAGTCCAAGTGGATCAAAGACCTCAACATAAAACCAGATACACTAAATCAGTTAGAAGAAAAAGTGGGGAAGAGCCTTGAACTCATTGGCACAGGACAAACTTCCTGAACAGAACACCAACAGCACAGGTTCTAAGAGCAACAATCAATAAATGGGACCTCGTGAAACTGAAAAGCTTCTGTAAAGCAAAGGAAAATGTCAAAACAAAACGACAGCCTATATACTGGGAAAGGATCTTCACCAACCCTAAATCTGACAGAGGGCTGATATCCAGATTACATAAAGAACTAAAGAAGTTAAAAGGCAATAAATCAAGCAATCCAATTAAAAAATGGGGTATGGAGCTAAACAGAAAATTCTCTGTAGAGAAATATAGAATGGCAGAGAAACACTTAAAGTGATGCTCAACGTCCTTAGCCCTCAGAGAGATGCAAATCAAAATGAGATTTCACCCTACACCCATCAGAATGGCTAAGACCAAAATCTCAAGTGACAGCACATGCTGGAGAGGTTGTGGAGAATGGGGAATCCTCCTCCATTACTGATGGGAATGTAAACTTATACAACCACTTTGGAAATAAATCTAGCACTTTCTCAATTAGGAATAGTGCTTCCTCAAGACCCAGCTATACCACTCCAAGCCATATACCCAAAATTTGCTCTAATACACAGCAAGGACATTGGCTCATGTTTGTAGCAGCTTCATTTGTAATAGCCAGAACCTGAAAACAACCCAGATGTCCCTCAACGGAGGAATAGATACAGAAATTGTGGTATTTTTACACAATGGAATACTACTCAGCAATTAAAAACGGGGAAATCATGAAATTTGCAGGCAAATGGTGGGATCTAGAAAAGACCATTCTGAGTGAGGTATCCCAGAAGGAGAAAGACACACATGGTAAATACTCACTTAAACAGACCTATAAGATATGATAAACATAATGAAAACTATATACCTAAGAAGATAAAAAAGAAAGAGGAACCAGGGTAAGATGATCAATCCTCACTTAGAAAGACAAATGGGATGGGCATTGTATGTAGGAGAAAACAAGTAACAGGACAGGAGCCTATTGCAAAGGACCCCTGAAAGACTCTACCTAACAGTGTATCAAAGCAGATACTAAGACTCATAACCAAATCTTCAGCAGAGTGCAGGGAATCATATGAAAGAAGGGGGAGTTAGTATGAGGTGGAAAGGATAGGAGCTCCACAAGGACACATATATCTGGGTACAGGGGTCTTTTCTGATACTGACACTCCACCAAGGACTCTGTATGGATATAACCTAGAACCTCTGCTCAGATGTAGCTCATGGTAGTTCAGTAACCAATTGGTTTCCCATAGTAAGGGGAACAGGAACTATTTCTGACAGGAACTCAATGGCAGGCTCTTTGACCTCCCCACCCCCAAGGGAGGAGTAGTCCTGTTAGGCCACAGAGGAGGACTTTGCAGCCAGTCCTGAAGATACCTGATAAAACAGGGTCAGATGAAAGGGGAGGAGGTCCTCCCCAATCAGTGGGCTTGGAAAGGGGCAGGGAGTAGATGAGGGAGGGAGGGTGGGACTGGGAGGGAATGAGGGAGCGGGATACAGCTGGGATACAGAGTTAATAAAATGTAACTAATAATAAAAATAAAATTTAAAAAATAATAAAAATAAAATTAATAAAAAATAAATAAAAATTATAAAAATAAGCACTCCATGCTATAATTAAAAGGAGAAAAGAGAGAGAGAGAATATTCCACTGTATCTGGAGAGTCCAGAGCAGAGAGAGAAAGTAGACTGAATGTGGCCAGCAGACTGGATATGGCCAGAGTTATCTGTGAGATGGAAGGGAAATGGCAAGGAGTGAAGAGAAAATGCAGTGAGAATAGGGGGATAAAGAGGGAGAGTGAGTAGCTGGGAAAGGCCAGGAGACTGGAGAGGGGGCTTTGAAATGTATAAAAAATACATGTGATACTGTGATACTGCGGAAGCCTGGGGCTCAGCATGGGCTTTGATATGCAACCACAGTTACATATCAATAAAGAGTCATGTGTCCCTTTTGCTTGTGAGGAAGGAAATGACTCCTTTGGGCAGACAGGAACTGATTTCACAAGATCCTGAAGAATGCTGCCTTTTGTCAAACCACAAATCCTCCTATAGACCAGGTTGAGCTCATTTCTGGAGATATGGACTGTCTTTTGGAGTTTGGAGAATTGGAGTTTCCTTTGAACCTGACAGAGATGATAAATGCAAAAGCCAAGCACATAATCAATAGTAACCACTAGTATTAATGGGTTGTTAGGAGGTTTACCAAGGTCCTCAATGGACCTTTGGCTACATGCACATTGACTGAAGCCCTTCAGTTTGCAGATAATGGAGCTGACTCTCTCAGCAATAAAGGGAATAGCTGGTAAAGCCAACAAGCTTTGAACTGCAGACTACAGCAATCTAGAACATCAACAGGAGACACACACACCTGCCTACTTCTATCGTTCAATGGCTCCAAAAGTGTAAACAAGTTAATTAGCAGTACCAAGCTGTGCCAAGCCATAGATTCTTATTGCAGCATAGGTATAAAATTAGGCATGGGTATACACCTGTTCCCAACTAGTGTGAATATTAAGGCAAGATACTTCCTTAACTCTAGGGGTTCAAGGCCAGTACAATCCACATGAAAATATCTCATTTAAACGTGTGGGGGTAAGTATATAATAGAATCATCTTAACAGGATTGTTAGAAAAATTTACAAATGATAAAAATTAATAAAGCATTCAAAAAGCATCTAGCACAGTAACATTGTCATCACTACCATCATGTGGACTATTAATATACCATATTAAAAGTTTATGCCAGGCATAGTGGCACACACCTTTAATCCCAGCATTTGAGAGGCAGAGGCAAGCAGATCTCTCTGAGTTTGAGGCCAGCCTAGTAAAGAAAACATGGATAATGTTAGTGTATTGATTTGCCTTACATGGAAGGGACAAATATGTTTAGCTCACAAGATTATCCAACATAAAAGAGTAATTTTCCAGACTTTTAATTTTTAAAATTAATGGAGGAATTTGTATGTATCTGTTGTGTGTGGTGTGAGGTTCTGATGTGCTTTTATGTTGTAGAACAGATAAATCTAGCTAAGTGACCACACCCATTACCACACAACTGTTCTCATGGTAACCACAGTTAGCATTCATTCTCTTAACATTGTAAATAATAAATCATAATTAGCTGGCATCAAAAGAATCAATCTCTTGTGTTAATCTTCCTACCCAACAATGATTTTTTTTAGTCAATAATGCTCCAATCCAGATCCCAAATTTTCCAACCTCTGATAACTACACTCTACTCTCTGTTCCTGTGAAGTTAACTGTTTTAAATTCCACACATAAGTGAGATAACGAGTTATTTGGCTTATTTCATTTAACATAATATTCATAGTTTATGTTGTTACAAATAACAAGACTTTACTTTTGTGGCTGAATAGTATTCCTCAATGTGTGGGCTGTGTGTGTGTGTGCTTTTTTATTCATTTATCTATCTATGGACCTCAGGCTGATTCCATGTGCTGATTTCATTTTCTTTGAATGTGTACTTAATAGTGAAATCTTTTGACTTTATGGTAGCTTTATTTTTAATTTTTAAAGCACCTCCATACTGCCATCCATATTAACATTAATTTATATTTTGTCAAAGTATAAAAGGATGCTCTTTACTTCACATTCACCCCAGCACATTTTTATCTTTTGCCTTTGCTAACAGGAGTGAAGTCATATCTTATTGTTATTTTGACTTACATTTTCCTAATTATTAGTGATATTGAATAGTTTCCATGTTCCTCTTGGCCATTTGTATGTCTCTCTTGATAAATGTTTATTCCAGACTTTTTGATCATTTTAACAATATCATTGATATTCTGACTATTTCATTAGTTCCTCCTATATTTCCCATATCAACATCTAATGAAATGCATGGTTATAAATATTTCCTCCAGTTCTGAAACTCATCTTCTACTCTAGGTTTTCCCCTCCCTGTATTTAGTTTAATATAATCCCATGTCTGGTTTTTCTGCTTCTTCCTGTACTTTTTTATTAATGTTTTTGTTTATTTTGAGATTTAATTTAATGACTATATTTCTCCCTGATCTCCCTCCCTCCAAATCTTCCCATATGCTCCTTTTTGTTCTCCTTTAAATTCATGATCTCTTTTTTCTGTTACTGTATGCATGTAAGTATTTTTAAATACATATATACTCCCAAATATAACCTGTTGAGTCCATATAATGTTGCTTGCATGTATGTTTTCAGAGCTGACTGTTTGGCACTGGACAACAAATTAGTGTTTTCTTCCCTGGGGAGGACCACTTCTCCTGACCCCAGCCTTACTCAGTTGCCTGGAGTTCTTTGTGCAGATTCAAGGCCTGCGGGTTTTTCCTCTGAGTGGTTTAGCATGGTTTTTATTGTCCTCGTTGTTCAGCTCACTCACATTTGGGCAGTCATGTTGATAATACTATGGATTTAGCTTCTGATGTTACTGGGAGATATAACTTAACAGCAAAGACCCTGATTCTCTGCCTCTTACAACCCCCATGCCCTCTTCCACAATACTATCTGAGCTTTAGGTACAGGAGTGTTTTGTAGACGTACTCATTAGGAGTTGGTTCTGCAGCTTGATTGGTTGTAGTTTTCTTTAGTTGTCTCTATCTGTGGCAAAGAGAAGATCCTTGATGAAGGGTAAATACTACACTTATCTGTGGATATAAAGACACTTAATAGACTGTTGTTAGAGTTTATGCTGGTTTAGTAAATAAGTGGATTGAATATTATCCTCCAATAACCATGACTTCACTGGTACTGAGTTAGGTTTCCAGTGCCCGGCATGGTAAACCTCTTGTTGTGCAGGCCTTAAGTCCAGTTAGAGGGCTCTTAATCCCCAGAAGTAGAAAAAACTTCCGCTTAGAGACAGGACCCAGAGACTCCTGGGCTGAAACTGACTTGAATGCTCCCACCCTGAGGACTTGCTTTCATAGGACTAGAAGGTGCTTTCAAGGTTCCAAAGGAGGGAGGCAACCAACAGTCCTACCCGGCTATTATGTCCATGAATCACATCAGTGACCAGCATGGCGTGATAACCGGATAGATGCAGAAGTGGCACACGTATCTTGGTAGCTGACTGTACTTTGGAGGTCATATTTTTTAAAAAATTACTTCTGACCTCTGAGTACTGCACACATGTCATGTACCCATATATATTAAGACACACACTCATATATGTGAAATTAAAAAGTAAAATCTCCCAAAATACCGTTGAGTGAGTATTAAACAGCATGCCCTCTATATTTTCCTGTAGGAATTTCATAGTTTGAAGTATTGTATTTTAGGTGTTTCATCCATTTAGAGATGATTTTGAATGCAAGCAGATAGCAATCTAATTTCAATCTTCTGCATACACACACACACACACACACACACACACACACACACACACACACGGTCATCCCACCATTATTTATTGAAGAGATTATCTTTTTCCGAATTGTGTGTTCCTGGCACCTTTGTTGAAAACTGGTTGGCTGTAATCCGTGGATTTATTTCTGGGCTCTTTATTCTATTCCATTGGTCTATATGTCAGTTTCAAGTAGGATTTGAGGGAGATTTTTCAGTAAGACAATTGGAAGAGGTTCATTGGATTGAAAAGGATAGGCTGTGTCAGATGAGCAGAAAAAAGAGGAAGTACAGCCAGACACAGCAAAGAAGAGCAGCAGAATGACTTGCATGAAAGAAGAGCAGGAAACAAAGAAGTATACAGAAGAACTGTAGCAGAAGAGCAGTGATTGCTCTGCAGAAATCCTACAGCACTCTGGCTTCTCTCTGTGGTGTCTAAAGGCAAATATTCAACTCAGAGACCGTGGCAATGGGCCTCATTCCTGCATTGCTATTAATGAAACAGAAAGATACAAAGACTTCCAGAGGCTTAGCAAATGGGTCCCACTGTGGCATTCTATAGATGTTGTGCAGCAATTTTAATTCAGGAAATTAGTCCTTAGGGGATGGAATAAAGACCAGGAATTTATACGCTCACAAACAGTAGATGAGGCCATGTGGCTGAACACTAAACATCACAAAGAATAATTATTTTATCAGCCTTATTAACATGGGAAGGTGGCAGACAATGTTGGGATCAAAGCTGTGATTTTTTTTTTTCCTGCTCTCTTCTGCATTATTTGTATGTCATGAGGAAAGTCGCTTTTGCTTTTCTCATTATGGGCCTGAGTGTGCACAGAGGAAGAAGTCGTACAGTGAGATGTGCAGGTACCGAGTGTCTGGAAGCAGATGAAAAATAAGAGGAAGAATAAGCTTAGGCTTCTTGACTGACTTATATGGGCGGGGGGCATTTAAACTCAGTTTGTCATGAGAAAGTTGAAGATGATAACAGGTACTTAGATTTATTGTTGCTGTCGTGTGCTTTAAATTACATAATCCACATTGAGGCATTATCAGAATGCTTGACACATTCAGAGTGCTAAATAAATAGAAGGCATATGCACTGTCATCAATAAAAATAAGTGAATGGATTAAATGGTTTCTAATATTTCAGCTATTCATTTTCCCATTAGCTTGAACATCATATCATTACAGTCTCTCAGCTTTAATATCTTTCTTTAAATTCATTTCTATCTGTCACCTGTATGTAACGCAAGTAAAATAGAAAAATTTAAAAATGCTAAGGTGACTAGTGCAGCAATAGAAACGTGTGTGAAAATGTGTAATGCAGGAATGGGATATTGTCTGTAAGGAAAAAATAAATATGCTCAGTGCTACACCTCCGGCCAAGATTGCCGGATGTTTGAACACATGTCTTTGAACCTCACAGGACCCAGGATGAATGTCTTGGGGAGCTTAGAGAATCCACCTAGCATTTATGAGCAGAATGCTGGAACCATAATGCTTCTTGTATCTCATAAATGGATAATATACATGGTTGCCTTTTGTAAGCAGCACACCTCAAATGTTGCCATTGCTGCTATAACTATGATAAACATCTTATTTAGAGACCTAAAGGGTATCAGTGATTTGTCTTATTGCTGTAAGCTGCCACTAGTCACTTGGATGAAACTGATCATTAGATTTGTGGAATGTGTGCCTTATCTATTGCGCCTCAAAGGAATCTCCCGCAAAAGAAGCTGTGTCCTAGAGAAGAACAGGAAATAGTATACTAGCAACAGTATATACTAGAGGTAAAGGAACAACTAGAGATTGATAGTGAAAGTTTTTGGGTTCCTGGGTTCCTTTCCTTGATCTGATGTTTTCTGGTTGTGTGGCCTTAAGCAAGCTGCTTAATCATGCCTTGCTTCAATTTCTCCCTCTTTAAAACAGGGGTGGTGACTCTATGTGTCACTGTATGTGTTATAAGGTTTAAACAAGGCAATGGATTTAAATTATTGGTTTATTGTTGCAATTAAATAGCCAATAAGCATTAGCTATTATCATTGTTAAAATAAAGGAAATAATAAATAACTCCATCATTGATGAGATAAAAGATATACAGCCAATGTTCAGGGAGGTTTGGGAGGTGCAGCCTTGCTGGACAAAGTATTTCACTATTTCACTAGCGGGGATATAAAAAAAAAAAGCCTTGCACCATTTCCAATTACCTCTTGTCAACTTTTTGCTTGTGCCACCATTCTTGCCTGTCGCTTGCTGCCATGGTTCCTCACCAGGTTGGGATGGACTCTGGTCCTTCTGAAACCTTACACCCAAATAAACGCTTCCTTTTCCAAAAAAAAAAAAAAAAGAAAGAAAAAGAAAAAGAAAATATATATATATACAACCAAAAGGATAAGAAGTAGAGGAAAGCTGAAAGATAAATAAATAATATAATAATAAAATAAAAAGAACAACTTATGTGAGTAGATGTGTCACTGGCCTTTTGCCATAAATGTGGCCCTGTGGCGGCTATATCCAGGGCACCTACCAATAGAGTAGGATACAAATAGGGTAATCAAACTTTGTGATTGTACCATAACCAGCCATAGGAAGAAACAGAGGACTGTGGTCATGGGTACCCGGACCAGGAAGGCCAATACCCACAATGAGGGTAAGATCCCACTATACAAAAACCTACATACACTAACAGTACGTGGAAGCGTGGAGCGATTTATCACACCTAGCTCTGCTTGCTGCCCTGCAAGTCTGGTTCTTCCTAACTGTGGTTCTCACCATTGAGATTTGGGAGGAGACTAGAGAAAATTCGGAAGTATGAGAAAGGAAATCTAGTCAGACTTTATTATTGTTTCTACGGAAGAGCAGATAGTAAATATTTCAAGCTTTGTGCTCAGAGGGTCTATTTCACACCTTCTTGGCTCTAGTGTTGTACCGCAAGAGCAGCTATAGACTGTCTGTAAATGAATAGGTTTGGCTATGATCCAATCAAACTTTTTTATTGGATGATTTATGAAAACAGGTAGTAGACTAGACGTGGCCCCTGAGCCATAGTTTGCTGACCTGTAGTCTATACATGGACCTGATGCAATAACTCAAATTGTCAAAAGAACTTAGGGCTAACACTTATATAAATTAAATATGATGCCATGCCAGGGAATGTTGTTGACTAGAGCTTAGTTGACCTAACAAAGAGATTCTGAACTCACAGTAAAGAGAGAGACAGTAACTGATTACCTCTACATGGAAAAAGCAGCTTTTGTGGAGAAAATACAAATAATTTGTAAAAGAGATTGGATAAGGAGAAATGTTGGTATTTGCATTAAGAAAACTATAGAAAGGGCTCATAAATGATACTTTTTGCCTTGTTTCCCTATAATCTTAATTTAGAACGTATGTAATAGTAAGTGGGATGAATATTCACCCATGTCTGTCTGTGACAGTCTTAGTGTGTTCATATGCCTGTATAATTATCAACAGTGCCCTGTTCCGAAGAAAACTGTCCTTTACCTGAAATGTATGCTATATCACCAAAGCATTTTAAAAGTTATTTTAAAGTTGCAGCACAAGTAGTTATGTGTCATTTAACATTTCACAAAAACTTGAGCAGTAATACACATCTATAAATACAGTCATAAGCTCACATAAGGTCAAGTCTAAGCTCCAAGTCAGAAGTGCAGTCAAATCCCTTGGACAAGTCTTAAATACCATGCTAAGTTTACCTATATCTCAGCCGCTCAGATGCAATAATGAATAACAGAAATTGTAACCTTCTTACAAATAAATCTACATGCATATAGTAAATATGATATTTTATTTTATTTCTATCATTTTACACATAATTGGAATAATTGACTGGGTGGGGGCACAAAGTCACACTTCATATGCAGAAGATATGACTTGGCGTGACTTCCTTGCCACTGAAGACATTCAAACAAATTCAGCTTCATTTATTAGTGATGTTGGAAATAAAGCCTTGCTCCTCCAAGTTTGGTCTATCAAATTGCTGATGCAGTATCACAAGTTCGAACCTCAACTTCATGAATTGAATAAAAATCTTCATGTTTAAGAAACAGCAGTTGATACAATATCTATAATGGATTTACACATTAGTGGGTAATAAAAGTATGTAGATCATACAAAAGCTCCCCTGAACCCTGAGACAACTCAATATTGTAGAATCCATAGGTTTCAAGCATATAAAATAATGTCACATGGGAAGATCTAGAAATACCTAGTATATATCATTCATTTGGGAAAGTTAAGTATAGCCCTTCTACCCAAGTTGAAAGGCACTGTACTAAGCCCAGTACTATGTCCCTTTTATAATCATAATTACTGATCTCAAACAGTGTGAATGTAGACTGTGAGGAACACTTCACTGCAATTACTTTTAACCTGACACATTATACCCCTCCCCCCCCCCCGGACACAGAAGCTCATTTCTAGAGCCTGCTTGCAATTATTTTGAGACACTTCTCTCTATTCTAGCAAATGTCTGTCTGGTTTTTCTCAATGTGCTACAGGTGGAGTTCAGTATTCCATTAATACTGAACAATTCACACACAAATGAATAGTTTAACCTTGGGTTATTTCTCCAAGGCCTGAAGAGCTTGGTACAATATAAACAGAATTGGGTGAGCTGGTAGAGTACTGTGTGGAAACATAAAAGAAATGATTGTTTCTCTGAGCCTTCCTGCTGATCTCTGGAATGCAGCTTGAATGCTTTAGATGTCTGTAAACCTTTATTCTCCGTCCATGACTCAAGCTTTCTCATATTCCTGCCTGTTTGAATTATACACAGGATGGACTATGCTGACCCACTGGGATGCATCAATCACTTCTTAGATCTCATTTACAGTTCTGTTATTTCACAACTGCTGAGAAACCCACTGTAATTTTCCATTAAAATATCACACACACACACACACACACACAGAATGCCTTGTTTTGAAAGCATGAAGGCAACAACTAAAGGAAACAGGTTTTAAAGAGAAGCTTGTGACAAAAGTATAAAATTTGTAATGCACTAACCCTGAGAGAATTTATCTTTTTTGTGGTTTTTTTGAGACAGGGTTTCTCGTGTAGCTTTGGCTGTCCTAGACTCACTTTGTGGACCAATCTGGCCTTGATCTCACAGAGATCCACCTGTCTCTGCTGCCCGGAGTGCTGGTATTAAAGGCATGTACCACCATATGGGCTGAGAATTTCTTGTTGATAGTGATGTTTCACTTATTCCTGAAACCTCCAAACATTCCCTCTGTACCAAACAATGTTTTCATACATGATGATGATGATGATTATGATGATGATGATGATGATGACATTGCCAGTGGTGATGATGATGATGACAGTAGTTAATATATGCTGAAGACTCATACTACATGAATAGGAAAGACATGAGTGCTGCTTTCATGGGCATGTATATATAGCAGGCAGTTGTAACAAACAGTTTCAACTATTACCAGCACGACTTGAAGCTTTAGGTAGAACAGGAGGTTTTTACAGGTGGCCAGACCTACTCCAAGAGTCAGTGAAGGCTTCCTTGAGATTGTGACATCTATCTAGACAAGGTAGGCATGAGAGATCCTCCCAGTTATAGTGAAGACTATGCTGGAGCTATGATAAAGCAGAAGGATACGGTTTTAGGTGAAAGAGAAGATTTTAAATTTAAGAAATTGCTGAAGCATCCAGTGCCTGAGTGAGAAGAGGACTCTGAAAATGAGTCAGAACTAAACCTAATCTCAACCTTAGAGCCTATGTAGGTACTGGATCTTACTCCCTTCATTGACGAGCATGAAAGGAGAGAGTAGTGTGACCATAGTTGACTTCTATGATGACCATGAATGGGTTGGATGGTGGCTACTTAAACTGGAGAAGAAAATGTGTTTACAAAACACATATAAGTTAGTCTGCTTAATGCCATGCTTTTTACCCTGATGCCTGGTTGTTGAGACTTGAAGTAATTTTCCAGTCTCAAAACTTCAAATCTACTAGTTTCTCAGATTCCCATCAAGCTCATGTAAGTGCTAATGAAAAACTGCAGTAAATAGTCAAGGGAAGGAAAAACACCGTAGGCCAGCCTGGGTCATATCCCTAATTCCTAGAAATGAATGATGCTCTGAAGCAGTCAACAGAGAAAAGGAGGCCTCAAAACCGCAGAATTGCCTATAGTCAGCCCATGGCAGATAAAGACATTACTGGAGTGAAATGTGATGGCGATCAATGTGAAACACATGCTCAGAAACGTTCTTTTCACATATAATAAATGATCCTATGGCTTTTTCACATTAAAACCAGTCTCACTTGGAAAGCCTGAGTAGTAGGTTTGTATGCAATGGGATGACAAAGCTCTTACCTCCCTCTGAGTTCAAAGAATAGTTACCAACTAGCAATCTATACACTTAAAAAATGTTTTATTTAGACGTGGAGATTTTAATTTTTATTTATGGCTGTGTGTGCTTGTGTGTGGTGCATGTGTATGTGGACATGTATGTGCCAATCTCTCCTTTTTCTTTCCCTCCCTCTCTCTCTCTCTCTCTCTCTCTCTCTCTTCCTCCCTCTTGTCCCCTCTCAGGTATACACACACACACACACACACACACACACACAGAAAGAGAGAGAGAGAGATCAAAAAACAGCTTTGTGAACCTGGATCACTTCTTCTACCTTTACATGAGTTATGGGAACTAAACTCAGGAAGTGTTGGTTGGGCAGCATGTACTGTTATCTCCTGATCCCTTCCACTGGCCAACCACAAGGTCTTTTTATTGAGAAACTGTGATGGGAACCATTACAGAGGCAAAGAGTAATTAAAATACCGCAGGAGTCTGATTTACATAGTTTCCTGCTCTGAGGGAAAGCTGATAGTCTAGATGTTAATCAAATAATTATATCGTTATCTTGAAAATCAAAACTGGATTGTGTGCTATGTATGAGGATATATGAAAGGAGAGATCTGTGGACCTGACACTGTAATGAATAGTACTGTGGACTATGAAAGGAGATGATTCTAGCCTAGACAATAAGTTACAGAGTGATGGCTGGAGTAAGAGTATAAGTATGAATAAAGGTGAATGGAAGAAGACAAACTAGAGAATGGCGATCAAATAAATTATGTTGAATAACAACTACAGAGTGCTTGCAGATGCCAGTGTCATGATCAGTAAACTATTGCACAGGTGAATTAAACCAAATCTAAAAGCCAAAGGAAGAAATCTTGTCAGTTACTAATAATGAAAATTTGCACATTATCTTTGTCTCAGTCTAAAAAACAAAGAAAATAACATTTACTTTGTTATATGGTGCTATTTAAAATGTTTAAAGCCTTTGGATCATTCCTGATGCACGCGTAGTAAATTTTGTACTGACCTGAGCTGGAGAGTTATATGACATGCGTGAGAAATGGCATTCCACAGTGATCAAGAGCTAAATACTTTCATCAGGCCATCTGGGGTCAGGTGCAGTCACTTTGGGCAAATGACAAACTTTCTGCTCTTCAGTTTCTTTTTCTGTGAAAGTAAGGTAGTAGAAATGTCTAATTCAAAGGTTTCCTGAGAGGGTCAAAGAAGATGATGCATCAGCATGGGGAAATTGTTCAAGTAAGCACATGGGCCAAGGATTTGAGATGTATAAGTCGTTGTCTTTGCTTAGGTAGACAAGTATTTCATTGTTATTTTTGTTCTTATCAGTCTAAGTAGGAGAGTGAAACTAGATAAGACCAATGGCTTCACATAGGGAATCTTGCTTTAGGCCTCAAGAACAGGTGTTACACAGAGAAAAGGCTTATAAATCTTTGCTTATGCTGTAGGGCATAAGCAAATTACTAGTGTGGGGATTGCCCTGGGATTGCCAAAAGAATATGAAGAAACGGTAGCAAAAAGCTGAGATAGTGTTTGCTTATAAGATAGATAAGCAGGAGGAGCTGGGTTTACATCCTCCAAACAAACATCAGGAAGATCGACATGAGTTTTTCTTTTTCATGAAAGGGATGCAAGGATAGGAGGGTCTGAAGGGCTTGATGACCATCCAAACTAGTCATAAATGGGCTGCAGGCACAATGAGTCTCTGTCTCAAACAATAAGATGAAGAGTGATTAAGAAAGATGCTCAGTATTGACCTCCAGCCTGCATGCACACCTGTGCACACACATACATGTACATGAGCACACAGAGAAAAGGAGGAGATAGGGAGGCTAATGAGTTGCTTCTACTGATCACTTCATCCAGCTGTTCACAGGAGCTGAAAGCCAGGATGGGGTGGCAAATAACAGCATCAGCCTTTAACTGAGACAGAGTTGGGTTCTAACCCATGCCCGTCCAGTCCCTCTGAGTGATTTTATACTGGCTGCATTCCTTCATTGAGCTTCAGCACACCTAGTCATTTAAAGAAAGGAAGTGCCGTGCCTCTTGACCAAAAAGCCCTCATGAGCACTAAATAAAATAAGGGGTGTGAAGTATTCAGTTCCATGTTTGGCACAACAGAAGCACTCATGGCTAGCTGCTGTTCCTGTTTATGCCTCATTGAGGCTATGCTGTCAGAAAATGTAAGAACTTGTTCAGTACATGGGCTAACTCTATTGACCACTAGGATAGGCCATATTGCCATACTCAACAGCATGAAAAACATACTGAGTAGAAACAGCGTGAGTAGTCGGTCATTAGAGTTCAAGTTGCAGGTATGACTTTGAAACTTGCACATAATAGGGTGTCAGTAAACCCTGAATAAATAAGTTATATTTGTGGGAAACGATAGCATCTAATCAAGTATTACACATTGGTAATTTTGATCAAGTCCCATAAATGTTTTCCATTTCTGTGAGAGAATCTGTTTTGTTAAATATATCTCGTAAACAAAATTTACACATTTTATAATATTCTATAAGGATGTGACATAGAGATAATTTATCTGTTGTCCTTATTAGACTTTTAAAATGGATCAAAATTAATTCATCTTCAGGGGAGTTTGATGTGGAAAGAATAGGAGCTCCACAAGGACCAAACATATCTGGGCACAGGGTCTTTTCTGAGATGGACACTCAACCAAAGACCATGAGTGGATAAAACCTAGAACCTCTGCTTGGATGTGACCCGTGATAGCTCAGTAATCAATTGGTTTCCCATAGTAAGGGGAACAAGGACTATTTCTAACAGGAACTCAATGACTGGCTCTTTGATCTCCCCACCTCCCAAGGGAGGAGCAGTACTGTTAGGCCACAGAGGAGGACTTTGCAGCCAGTCCTGAAAATACCTGACAAAATGGAGTCATATGAAAGGGGAGGAGGTCCTCCCCTATCAGTGGACTTGGAAAGGGGCAGGGAGGAGATGAGGGAGGGAGGGTGGTATTGAGGAGAGAATGAGGGAGTGGGATACATCTGGGATACAGAATTAACAAAATGTAACTAATAAAGAAAATTAAAATTTTAAAAAATTAATTCATCTTTAAATACACCAAATGTTTCTAAATTCAGAGAGTTCTTAGTTTGTGGGCTGTAAAACATTTGAAAACTTCATCATTTTTATTAAAAAGAACTCTGTGTTGTCTCCTTCCATAGAAGACAACTGAATATGCATATTTACTTGAAATTTCAGGAGGTTTAGAACGTGCATAAAGCCTATGCATAGACCTATCTCCAGAGCTTCATATCATTACCAGTTATGTAACATATATCAATACGAAGCAGAGCACAGAAGTTGAAAGACCTCAGTGGGACAATTGTGGAGAAGAGTAATCTCTAAAATACTGCTGACCAAAAGATATGTGATTGTGTCCATAATATGACCCAACCCCAGCTCTTCAATTTGTCACAATACATGTTTCTGATTCCATACTGGTTCTCCCTATAACATCACTTAGTAAAATGTCATAAGTGGCATCTTCATTCTCCTACTAATGGGTGTGTCGGTGGGGCTTTCAGTACACTGCCCCTCTCGCTGGGAAGTCGCGCATCCTGGAGACCTAACTCTGACCCAGCTCTCCCCTCCTTCCTTCTGCCTTTCTAGGGCACTATTCCATTTGAGAAAATGCACAGCATGATTCAGCACTGTGTACTGCAACAACTTCAAGGAGAAAGAATGATTCATAACAACACCAAAAATAAATTCAACACACTTAAAATGGAGTATAACAAAGATTAGTAAACAGAAAATGAAGTACTCGTTGCATTGGGCCAGGTATATATCATCCCAGGGCACTTTTAACTTGGTCTTTGTACAGTTCTAACCACTGAGGTTTGTGATCACAAAGATATATTTTAAAAATATGCCATTTTGTTATGATGTTGATTCTCCATGTCAGTTTGGACACTGCCTAAAGAATTCTACTTGGGTGCCATCAAGATGATTGCCACAAACCATGATGAACTAAGTTCAGTTTCCAAGACACACGTAGCGGAAGGAGATGTGACTCCTACAAGTTGTCTCCTGACCTCGACATATCATGGATTGTGAGGCTCTCTACCCCTTACCAAAAACACAAACTAAAATAAAAATCCAATATGTAAGTGTCATAACCTTCTTGAAAAAAAAGAAAAAAAAACCACTATGTTCTCAATATGTTCTCAATATAAATACAAAATATTTTGGATTTATAAATACAAAATGTTTTGTATTTAGCTTCTCATTCCCATCTCTTTCCTTGTGAGGCTAGAAGGACCACTGATGTACACGCTTGGGTACACTCAAGCACATACCTACGTGTCTGCACGCTTTGTGTGCATGCTAGTGCTCTAGTTACTTGAAATATGCTCAGTTGTTGAGTTTTGCATCATAATGGGAAATTAAAAGCTTTTAAACAAGTGATTAAATAAGTACTGGATGTTAGAGCCATTTCTTTTTCTCCCTGGTAGCTTCATCATCCTTCTCAAGGCTTCCGTTTTGGAACTGTCCGGGAGAGCAGTGCTGAAGACTATGTGCGGCAGAGCTTCCCCGAGATGCACGAGTACATGAGAAGGTACAACGTACCAGCCACCCCTGATGGAGTGCGGCATCTGAAGTGAGTGTCAGCTTCTTAGACCCCGAAAGTTCCAATGGAAGAGAAATTACTTGAGCTTTCCTTTTTTTTTTTTTTTTCAATATGATAGACAAAACTTCCTAGTGTTATGTTCAGAAATAACACACGCAGGCTCTATTCAGGTGGCTTAGTCAGTAAAATGGTTGCTGTAGAAGCAGGAGGAACTGGATTTGGATCCCAAGGCATGCACAAATACTCCAAGTAATGGACATTCGGGTCAAGAGGATCCCTGGGTCTTGTTGGCCAGCCAGTCTAGCCAACTTAATGAATTTCAGGTTCAGTAAGAGACTTTATCTCAAAAATAAGATAAAGCATAATTGGAAAAGGCACCAGGTGTCAACTTCTTCTAGGCTACACACACACACACACACACACACACACACACACACACGAACACACATAAACACATAAAGAAATAACTTACACAGTGTTAGATCCAAAAGACAATATAGAATGGAATGCATTAAAGTAAATGACCTAAACAACTAGTTACCCACACAGCCTACCGTTTGATACACCTTTAGTAAAAGAGCCAGTAGGGTCATTAGCAGAGTAGATGGCAAGGGATGAAAAATGTTGGCTTAAACAACAATGCTGAGATGATTAAACACAGAGGGAATGTGGCCAAAGGATAAAGTGTCCCAAAGCAACCTTTCCCTTCAAAGTGAATCCCTAATCCTGCAGAATGCCCCATTTTGCCACAAGGAAATGGAAATTTATCTCAGAGATTTCCTGTAGGAAAGAAATAAGATAGAAGACAGTGACTCCCGTGCCTGCATCCTTCTCATCAGAATTTATGAGAGGCAATCAGAGGCAATCATGTTGCCATGACAGATTATCAGAGCCCGTAATTCAGTGGAATCAAATGCCAAGCAGTGCAGTGATGGGTCTGCTGGTCTGCTCTGTCTGGGAGAAGGGAATGAATGGCTTTCAACCTCTGCAAGAGGGGTACCTGTCCTCTCTCTCCTGCCTGGTGGCATCAAGACAAGAATTTGCATCCAACCTCCTAATCCCTGCCTTAGTTCAACATCAGGAAAACCTGATGTTTAACCTATTAAAATTTTCTCAGTGAACAGTCGAATTTTCTCAATTTATTTTTCTAAAAGAAGAGGAAGAAAGAATTTCATAGGACATAGGGATGTGTGTTCCTGGAGAGAACTAGTAATATCCCTTCAACAAAATCATGGATTTTTTTTTTAACTAGAACTCAGAGAGGCAAGAAGCTGTGTGCTCATGGGTTTACAAAACTATCTCTGGTGTTTAACTACTAAAAAATGACACTTAAGTTAGCAAAAACATCAAAACATTAGAGTCCCACTATGACACACATTAGAGCTCCATTGCCTCTCAGACTCTCTTTTATGTTCTCTCCGGACAATCGCACAGGCATAAGAAAGAGGATGAAAAGTCAGGCAGACAGCAAGTGCTCTCAGCTAGCTGGCAGTGGTTGAGAAATAGGGTTTCGCAGGCAGTGTGGCAGGATGAGGTGAAACTTTCCTGAAGCAGAGCTTTCCTTTCTCCCCATGGTCCCTTAGAAGACCTTCATCTTCTAAGTGTCACAGCCCAGTGTCACAAAGATAGGACATTTCCTAAAGTGATGTGGTGAACAGGTGGCAGAATCTACTAAAAACATTCTAGCTCCCTGCTAGTTCAGAAACCATCTTTGATGATTTAAGAATAACCAGTGATCCAGCAGAACCCATTGTGGAGTTTTGTGTCAGAACCAGACAGGTGTACAGAATCTTGAACCCCATCCCAAACCTACTGCAGTTTTATAAACTTCCCAGGTGAATCATGGATACTTTTAGGCAACACTCCAAACAACCAGTTCCACACTGACACACTGTCCCCAGCATTCCAGAGCTCTGACCTACAACACTCAGAACCATCAACATAGGATTCTCATTTATTTTACTATGTTAGTACATGACTAATTTTGTAGTATTAATACATAGTCTTAAATGAATGTTCTGTATGCTATGTTTCTACAATAGTATAATCTGGAGGCTCAGCCAGCCCAGAATTACTTACAGCTGGGTCACATAGTTCACTTCCTCCCCGTATGACTCGGGTCCCATGGAAGTCTATGAGACCATTATTACTGGCCTTTTAAGGCATAGAAGTCAGTCAAGGCCAACTAACCTCACTATGCAGTGCAAAACCATGAGTATTTATGCAATGACATCAGTGACACAGGCACTCAGGAATTACTGGTTTCAAAAAAACATATATGAACTTCCTCCTACTGTCTCATTGTTACCGTAGACATTTACAGACTATTGGCATATTTCTATATAGCCCTTTCAAGGTGCATTCTGTTGCTATGGCAATGAAATTTTGGTTAAAGGTACACCTTCAGACTAGATTTTTATTTTATTTCTCAGATTCCATTAAGATGCCTCATCAACAACCCCTAATATATACTTCACCCTCCCCTGCCCTTTTAGGAACTTTGTCTTGATAGGAATCTATGAAGTATTATCATTTTAGTTGATGTTAAACATATCAAAACTAAGTTATTATAACTTAAGTTCAATATTCCTGAAAGATAGATGCATTTTTTTTCATTACTGTTTCACTACCTGGAAGAAGGAGAAAACAATTCAATGGTAACTGATGCCAAAGAGAAAACTATTCACTATATGTCTGTGTACAGCCCAGGCAATGTTAATAATTTTTTGACTCATTAACTGTGTGAATCTTACCTGTGTCTATGGATATACTTCTCTTTCAAACTGTTAATGATCCCTAACCATATTTTCCTCTGGGTTTAAAGGCAACCTCTCTGGGCTGGGTTTGCACAGCCTGACTCTGGTTTTAATAGTGGAAGGACAGAGGCCACATTAAATAAAGAGGCATTGTCTTACAAAGCTACTATGACAATTCTAATGGTAAAAAAAAGTTTTTGTTACTAAAGAGAAATTATTTAAGGGGGAATAAGTTGAAAAAGAAAAAGCGGGAAGGATGAGAGATGGAGGATATGATCATTAGTAAAAAGATGGTGTCTAAGAAGAAAAGTAGACTGTGGAGAGAGAACAGGAAAGGGCAAGAGAGAGAGGATACGATCAAACTATTACATGCATGCATGAAAATATTGGAATGAATAAAAGTGATAGCTCGTCTCGACTAACCATGAGATGGATACAGAAGAAGTAGTGAAGTCACCCTAGAATATATGGTGAGAATGGAAGAGAGGGGGGTAAGAAAGGGAAGGAAAGAAGAAAAAAAGGAAGGAAGTAGAGAAGTTATGAGGAAGAGAGGATGAAGAAAAGAAATTTCACAATAAAACCAATTACTCTTTATAATTAGTATACACTAATAAAAAGAGAAAAGAGTCTTCAATGTATATATTCTATACTTCTCTGAAAGAAATTTTGGTCGGCTAAAAAAACAAAAAAGGCACCTAGCTGTCTTCCTTCCAAACTCTACGTTCCCTGTAAGGGTTAACCAGCCTATGATTAAACATAGCTTTCCACTGGACCATGTCTACAACCTAAGTTCCAAATACTAGAGGACTCTCATGAAGGACACCCAAGACATTTGATGGTAACCTAAAACAATTGACAATTCACAAATACAAGCCTAGTAGATCTAACTTAAATTATTCTGATCTACCTACGCAGTGGAAAGAAATGGGACTCTCTGGAGATAGATTAAATTGGACCACTAAGATCTGTTACCTAAGTTTCGCCTTCAGTTTATTGAGTGTTATACCATGAACTTAAAGAGCCCACAAATTCCTTTTCACCAAGAACACTACATCTTTTCTAAGTATCTTCTTAACACCTATTCCTAAATACAAAAATTAGGCTGAAATTATGAATAACAAAAATGGTGATCTTGACAGAAAGAAATGAAGTTTCAATATCTGATTCACAGAACGCTTGTCTCTAACACTTAACCAGGTGTGTGGCCTACACCAAAATACTTCAGTTCTATGAGCCTTGTTTCTATGGTTATTTGTTTCACAGTCCTTACAAATAATTAAATGTATGTAGGATACTGAATGCAGTACTAAGACAAGTTACTTGATAATATAATAGAAATCAGCCTCGTCTGTGGACCCTCCTATTAAGTAGAGAGTTACATCTGGCTTTGATGTTGGATTTAGCAGTTAGGAATGAGGTTAGTAGATAAACCCATGGAAGAGAGCTTGTGAACTCTAAAAAGAAAGCAAATTTCTCTGGCATCTACTCTACAAGCCAACAGGATGCCAACAAGGGGTAGCAGCTGGCAAATTTGTGCTGTCCTTGGTATCCAAGTTTCTGTCCCCTAAACAAAGCCAACTGCCAGACTACTGCTTCCTGCCCAGTGATGAACCACTTTTGTTTTTCTTCCCTTGGTTTTAAACATAGGAATGATCCAGAGAAACTAGATGCCTTCATCATGGACAAAGCCCTTTTGGATTATGAAGTGTCAATAGATGCCGACTGCAAGCTTCTGACTGTGGGGAAGCCATTTGCCATCGAAGGTATTAGTCATTCTTAATTCACTTTGCCCAGGATTCACTGTTTGGTAACGTAGCAAGCCACAGGTTACAGAGGCAGAAAGGAATTTATCTTCCTTTGTTTAATTTTCAACTCATAAGCATGCAACTACTAAGTTTGTTGACATTGGAGAGTTATTATTCACCAACTCAACAAAGTTTTACTTGTAAAACTGTTAGTGCAAAAGATAATAGTTTTCTAAAAGATGATGTCAGTTCAGGTATCAGGGATTGATGATCATAAGGATTCCAATACTACTGTTTTAATTTTTCTTTATTATTATTTGCTACAATTTATTGACTTTGTATCCTGGCTGTAGCCCCCTCCCTCATCTCCTCCCAGTCCCACCGTTCCTCCCTCTTCCCTGACTATGTCTTTTCCCCAGTCCACTGATAGGGTCCTCCTCCCCTCCTATCTGGCCATAGCCTATCAGGTCTCATCAGGACTGCCTAAGGATTACAATACTACTTAAAGTGAATTTGTGTTTGTGTTTTTATTTTGTTTTGTTTTGTTTTGTTTTGTTTTGTTTTGTTTTGTTTTGTTTTCAGTGGTGGTAAGGATCAAACCTTGACCTTACTAGGCAACTGCTCTCTACCACTGATCTGTCCCAGCCTCTATCAAATGAGTATTTTTGAAGGGTCAAATACCATAATGAATCTGATTAATAAAAAAAAACATTAGATCTATAAGACTCTATGTTTTATGAATATCCCAAACAAAGTTGACCATGTGTAAATGTATATTGCCTGCTTGGTGACGAATCTCATCGGTGTCTGGAGATAGCTTTCTCCTTTAAAATGATTGAGGAGCCCTATCCACATTCTCCTGAGACAACCCTATAGAGGCGCCAAGGCCTTTTTCTAGACATTGGTGCCCACTGTGACAATGCAAGTCTGTGCAAAGAGTCCCAATGTTGATGGAATTTATTCTGCTCATTTTGTGCACAAAAAGCCCAGTAACTAATATTGTATCATATTTTCAGAACCATATAATTATATAACAATACTGGAATTAGAATCCAAACCTTGTATTTCCCAAAGAATGTTATCTTCCACTCTGGAAAAAAATAGAAAAACATTAAATTCTGAGACTAAGTATCCTTTGGTGCCTTACACAAAACATTGTTTGAGCATCATGATTGCTTTTCTTTCCATTGGCAACAAGTTTTGCCTCCACATAAATCAACCCATCACTCAAACTTCAGGACCAAAGACACATTGTTTTGTCAGTGTTTTCCCTCATTTTGAACTACAGCTGACATGTGGACTACAAAGTCTGACCCAGCAAATTCCATGCCTCCCAATTCCCAGCTACCTATCCCTAACAGCACATGCTGGCACCCAAGACAGCCATACACACCTGTCACAAAACACTTTGGTTTAGAACAATCTCGTGGAGTGCCCAAGTTTTGCTTTCAGGAATCTGTGCTTCTTGTATGCTGTATGTGCTTGATGTGTGTTAGCAAGGGTATAAGACTTTTTTAGTTTCAATCTCACAATTGTAGTAGGTCTCTGTTTCTCTTAAATATATCAGTGGATTTTTTTCTTCAGTTTTTGTGTTTTTTAGTGAATGGGAATTAAACATCTGCTGTCATTTCTTCACACCTTTCATAGGAGCTATAAGTCTCCTCCATAGACAAGATGACAATGATAAAACTTAGGATGTCAGAATGATAGAAAGTTGGTGGTAGCATTGCTAAGACTAGAATATGAATATATATAACTTTCTGTGTGGGAGTATTAAAAGACTCAAATGCCCTGTTTTAAAGTAACAATGGAAAATCCATTTTATGTAGTATCTGGAGATAAAGAGAGCTGTTACATTTTATTTATGTCCCAGAAGTGTGGGGTAATTGCAGTCCCTTCTACCATTAGTGGTTGCTAACAACAAATCTTTCATGGAGGACATAAGAATGAAGGACTCTTATTTTCCACCTTTGTCTCCAGGGAGCAGCCCCATCTTGTCAAAAAGCAGCAGTAAGATGCCTTGTTTGCCTCTGCTGTCCCTCAGTGCCAGATGCCACACAATTAACTCCCCACTGGTTTTCGGTTTACGTTTCCATCTGTGCTCTTAAGACTAAGTGTCTCATGGTTCCTATCATTCTAGACATTGCTTTGTTCTCAAAGAGAATGAACACAAAATGGCACACTCAAAATCAAAACAAACAAAGACTGGAGTAGAGAGAGCCTGGTCATTGCTGTTGGTCTCTCTGAAAGACTGAAATGTGGGATGGTCAATACTGATTTACAACTTGACAGGACCTAGCATCCCCTAGAAGAGAAGGCTCTGGGCATACTTGAGAGGGATTATCTAGACTGGGTTCACTGAGGAAAAAAAGACGCACCAGGAACATGAGCAGCACCATTCCATGGGCTAGGGATCTGCTTAAAGTTCCTGCTGCCATAACTTCCCACCACAATGAACTGTTCCTCAAACTACGGGCAAAAATAAACCTTCTTTCTCGAAGTTGCTTTCTTGTCTGGTATTTTGTCATAGCAACAGGAAAAGTATCTAATACACAATGCAAATGATAAAATTTCATAAATATTGACCCCACTAACAAGTTCACAGCCTAAACTAAATATATGTCAGTCAGCTCTCCATCACTGTGACAGACAACTTGAAATATTTTGGGGGGACCCACAGTTCAGTCCATGGTTGCTTGGCTGTTGTTCCTTGGCCTGTGTTGAGGCAAAACATTATGGCAAAGAGAATATGGTAGAACAAGCCTGCTCACTTCATGGTGACCATAAAACAGAAATCAAGAGAGGAAAGGACAGAGCAGGGTACAAAATAGACCCATAAGAGAATCTAAACAGTGGCCTCCTTTTTCCAACAGAGGAACAGAACAGAACCATTCCTTAAGTCAGGGCTTTCATGCTCCAATCACCTCCAAGTGCCCTACCTCAAAACAAGGCTGCATTGGGGAACAAACCTTCAACACAAAAGTTCTCCAGGAACACTAAATACTGCAATAGAGTATTATGTATAAGTTATACGTTAAGTGAGGGAAAGCCTAGTAAAGAAAGTCAATATGCTGGAGTATGGTTCAGTGGCAAGTACCTGCTTACCATAAAGCCTCAAGTTTAATTCCATGCATTGCAAGAAAGCAAAACAGACCTAATAATTTTTAATGTTGATTTCTTGTTCTTTATTTGGTTTTTTAAGATTAGAGTCTCATATAGTTCAGGCTGACCTCAAACATCATACCCAGGTAATAGCTGGACTTGAATTCTTGCTCTTCCTCCTTTACTTCCTTAGTGCTGGGAGTGCAGATAATACCATGCCTGGCTTTGAATGCAATTTTTTTCAATGTTAATATCAAGTGTTTCTCAGAGAAATATTTTCATACATTCCCTTCATTTTTCATGAAGATCTTTGACAAAATATAGTTTTTAATTTTATAAAAGCATGTAACTGATTATTGGACTATACTACATACATATAAAAAAGTCATTAAAGTAATTATTGGCCAGCAATAACCCACTGGGCACATAAGAACATTACAGGTGCCCATCTACACCAGTCAGTGAGATCTAGAACAATGTACTAATTGTGTAATAAATGACATATTTCCAATTATGTAACTCACCAGTTCAAATTTGAATAAGTACCTGGTTCACTTATTAATACAGTAACTCAAATGCACACACTTTCTCATGTGTGAGCAATTTCAGGAATTTAGGAGAAAAAAGTTTCAAGTGAATCCAGCTGAATACACAGTGGGTCAACAACACTGAGTGCATACTGAGTAGTGTGAGCACTGCTATCTTCTAAATTCTATAATCTAAAAGTTGCAGCCACCCAAAACTTACATGAAACCTAATCCTTACTGCAATGATATTAGAGAACTATTAGATAATGATTAGATAGATCATGAGGATTTTAAAGAGATAACATTAGTACCCTGTAAAATGGACCCATGGAAGCTCTTGAGTTCTTCTCACTACATGAAGACACAGCCAGAAGCCATCTATGAACCAGAAAGATCAGCACAGGACACTGAATCTGCCCCTGGTTGTTCCTGAACTTCCAAGAATCAAGACTATGAGAAATAAATGTCTTTTGTTTGTAAGTACGCTGTCTTTGAAATTTGTTACAGTAGCCCAAACAAGCTAAGATAATTACTAAATACTCCTCTCAACCTCACATTTATACTCTTATTTAACTTTTAAAGTAAAAGTAAGGACAATGAGAGAGACAATGAGTCTACCTTGAGTTTGCAGTCCTTTCATGGGGTCAAACCTCTTTTCTACAAAAGAGCTAAGACCCAGAGGATGGGATGCGGAGGAGTGACATTGCTCTAGCATACCCTGATTCACTATAGCTCTGATTACCTGATCAATGCAGTCAACAGCTCAGCATGGACAGAGGAGGAACTCGAAAAGCCCCATTCTTTGTTGAAAAGCTTGGCAGTTAATGGCTGCTGAAGTGTGCAGAGAATTCACTTTCCCTTATGGGTGGGCCACTGGCAGGCTGGTTTGACCCAGCAGATTGGCACCATAAACATGCACAAACAAACAATGCTAATCAGGTTTTGGATTATTAAGGAAAAAAAGGGGGTGAGCATGAAGTTGGAGGAGAGATGTATTGAGGAGGCCTGAGGGTGTTGGAAAGGAGAGTGGGGTGGATATTATCAAGATATACTGTATACATACATGAAATATTCAAAATATAATAAATATGTGATTTGTTTTGATCTATTGTCAGTTTAAGGCCATGCAGAAAGTGTTTGGTCAAATTAAATACTGTGCATCAGAGGCACAAAGACATATTATATTCTTGAGAATAAAGGAATAAAGGAAAGTGTTGGGGAGATGGCTCAGCAATTAAGAGCACTGATTGTTCTTCCAGAGGAACCAGGTTCAATTCCCAGAACCCATGGCAGCTCATAACTGTCTGAAACTCTGGTTCCAGGAGCTATGACACCCTCATATAGGCATATATACAGGCAAAACACCAATGCACATAAAATAAAAAAAATAAATTATAAAGAATTACATTTAAAATAAAAAGGAAAGTGTTAAGATAAATGAACACATGTCCCAAATTTATGCATTGAACTTAGCAGACAATAAAGGTCAAGCAGAGAAAAAAGTAATGTAACTGCACAGTAATGATCTGTGACCTTTCAGAAAAAGCCCTTTGCCTGTTTCTGGGCTGTTCTTTTACTGGCTTTCCAATAACTATTTAATGCTGTGCTTAGAGCACTAACTCTGGAGTCTAGCCCTTAGATTAAAATAGAATTACTGTCAGTCACTAGCAAACATCTTAATCTGTTCCTCCACTCCTCATCTGCATAATGAAGATGTGAAATGAACTCCTGGCACAAGGTTGTCATGAAATCTCAGTAACATAGTGCATCTAAAGCATGTGGAAACGCACCCACTACACAAGATGTACTCAGTAAGTTATTAATATTCAGATTATTCATTACGTGGAGAACTTTACATGACAAAAATCTACACTTAATGGATATCCTTCATGGATCTCAGCTCCTCCAAGACTTTTCTATTCCCAACTTGATATGCTTTAGGTAAGGGAACCCCATTTTTAAATAACTCTTTCAAATTGGGACTATGCCAATATGCTCTCAACCATTATCTCAGAGTAATAAACATGGTGTTCCAGGACTGACACAAAATAGACTTTGTTTCTGGGACTTTTTTAAAAAACACTGATTTTAAGTTCTTACTTCCAAAATATTTATTTCCAGCCACATATTGGAAAGACTCTTTTTAGTTATGAATTTCTAACTATACATTTGCTAGTCAAAGTATATTTTCACCAATCTTTTTTTTATCTTTTTTAATTTTTTTAATTTTTTTATTAATTACACTTTATTCATTTTGTAGCCTCCCATAAGTCCCTCCCTCCTCCCTTCCCGATTCCACCCTCCCTCCCCTTTCTGCATGCATGCCACTCCCCAAGTCCACTGATAGGGGAGGTTCTCCTCTTCTTTCTGATCTTAGTCTATCAGTTCTCATCAAAAGTGGCTGCATTGTCCTCTACTGTGGCCTGGTAAGGCTGCTCCCCCCTCAGGGGGAGGTGATCAAAGAGCAGGCCAATCAGATTATGTCAGAGACAGTCCCTCTTCCCATTACTATGTAACCCACTTGGACACTGAACTGCCATGGGCTACACCTGTGCAGGGGTTCTAGGTTATCTCCATAAAAAGTCCTTGGTTGGAGTATGAGTCTCTGGGAAGTTCCCTGTGTTCAAATTTTCTTGTTCTGTTGCTCTCCTTGTGGAGTTCCCATCCCGTCCAGCTCTTACTATTTCCCACTTCTTACATAAAATTCCATTCACTCTGCCCATCAATTGGCCATCAGGCTCAGCATCTGCTTTGACAGTCTATACTGCAGAGGTTTTCAGAGGCCCTCTGTGGCAGGTTCCAAGGTTGTTTCCTCTTTTCTTCTGGCTTTCATAGGCCCTCTGTAGCAGGTTCCGAGGTTGTTTCCTGTTTTCTTTTTCTTGTGATGTCCATCTTCTTTGCCTTTCAGGATGGGTATTGAACATTTTAGTTAGGGTCCTCTCTTTTGCTTAGTTTGTTTAGATGTACAGATTTTAGTGGGTTTATTCTATGTTGTATGTTTATATGAGTGAGTATATACCATGCCTGTCTTTTTGCTTCTGGGACAACTCACTCAAGACGATCCTTTCCAGTTCCAACCATTTACCTGCAAATTTCATGATTTCCTTATTTTTCATTGCTGAGTAATACTCCATTGTATAGATGTACCACAGTTTCTGCATCCATTCTTCAGTTGAGGGGAATCTGGGCTGTTTCCAGCTTCTGGCTATTACAACTAAAGCTGCTACAAACATGGTTGAGCAAATGTCCTTTTTGTGTACTTGAGCCTCTTTTGGGTATATGCCTAGGAGTGGTATGGCTGGATCTTGAGGAAGCGCTATTCCTAGTTGTCTGAGAAAGCTTCAGATTGATTTCCAGAGTAGTTGTACAAGTTTACATTCCCACCAGCAGTGGAGAAGGGTTCCCCTTTCTCCACAACCTCTCCAGCATGTGTTGTCCCTTGAGTTTTTCATCTTGGCCATTCTGATGGGTGTAAGGTGAAATCTCAGGGTTGTTTTGATTTGCATTTCCCTAATGGCTAATGAGGTTGAGCATTTCTTTAAGTGTTTCTCTGTCATTCGATATTCCTCTACAGAGAATTCTCTCTTTAGCTCTGTTCCCCATTTTTTAAGTGGATTACTTGGTTTGCTGCTTTTCAGCTTGTTTAGTTCTTTATATATACTGGATATGAGTCCTCTGTCAGGTAAAGGGTTGGTGATGGTTCTTTCCCAATGTGTAGGCAGTCGCTTGGTTTTGATGACAGTGTCCTTTGCTTTACAGAAGCCTTTCAATTTCATGAGGTCCCATTTATTAATTGTTGCTCTTAGAGCCTGTGCTGTTGGTGTTCTGTTCAGGAAGTTTTCTCCTGTACCAATGAGTTCTAGGGTATTTCCCACTTTTTTTTTCTAGCCGATTTAATGTGTCTGGTTTTATGTTGAGGTCTTTGATCCACTTGGACTTCAGTTTTGTGCAGGGTGATAAGTATGGATCTATTTTCATTTTTCTACATATAGACATCTAGTTGGACCAGCATCATTTGTTGAAGATGCTATCTTTTTTCCATTGTATGGTTTGGCATCTTTGTCAAAAATCAGGTGTCCATAAGTGTGTGGGTTTATTTCTGGGTCTTCTGTTTGGTTCCACTGATTCACCATTCTGTTTCTATGCCAGTATCATGCAGTTTTTATAACTGTTGCTCTATAGTACAGCTTGAGATCAGGGATGGAGATACCTCCAGAAGATCTTTTATTGTAGAGGATTGTTTTACCAATTCTCGGTTTCTTGTTATTCCATACGAAGTTGAGAATTTTTCTTTCCAGGCCTGAAAAGAATTGTGTTGGCAATTTGATGGGAATTGCATTAAATCTGTAGATTGCTTTTGGTAAAATGGCCGTTTTTACTATGTTAATCCTCCCAAGCCATGAGCATGGGAAATCTTTCCATCTTCTCATATCTTCCTCTAATTCTTTTTCAGAGACTTGAAATTTTTTTCATACAAGTCTTTGACTTGCTTGGTTAGGGTTACACCAAGGCACTTTATGTCATTTGTGGCTATTGTGAAGGGTGTTGTTTCTCTAATTTCTTTCTCAGCCCTTTTGTCCTTTGTATACAGGAGTGCTACTGATTTTTTGAGTTAATTTTGTATCCGGCCACTTTGCTGAAGGTGTTTATCAGCTGTAGGAGTTCCCTGGTAGAGTTTTTGGGGTCAGTCATGTATACTATCATACCATCTGCAAATAGTGATAATTTGACTTCTTCCTTTCCCATCTGTATCCCCTTGATCTCCTTCAACTGTCTTATTGCTCTAGCAAGGACTTCCAGCACTATGTTGAAGAGATATGGAGAGAGTGGGCAGCTTTGTCTTGTCCCTTATTTCAGTGGGATTGATTTAAGTTTCTCTCCGTTCAGTTTGATGTTGGCTATAGGCTTGCTGTATATCGCCTTTACTATGTTTAGATATGTGCCTTGTATCCCTGATCTCTCCAGTACTTTAAACATGAATGGATGTTGGATTTTGTCAAATGCTTTTTCAGCATCTAGGGAGATTATCATGTGGTTTTTTTTCTTTGAGTTTGTTAATATGGTGGATCACATTGATGGATTTCCATATATTGAACCACCCCTGCATACCTAGAATGAAGCCTACTTGCTCATAGTGGATAATATCTTTGATGTGTTCTTGTATTCGGTTTGCAAGTATTTTGTTAAGTTTTTTTGCATCAATGTTCATAAGGGAGATTGGCCTGAAATTCTCTTTCTTTGTTGAGTCTTTGTGAGGTTTAGGTACCAAGGTGGCTGTGGCTTCATAAAATGAGTTTGGTAATGTTCCTTCTGTTTCTATTTTGTGGAATAGTTTGAAGAGAATTGGAGTTAGCTCTTCTTTGAAGGTCTGGTAGAATTCTGCACTGAAGCCATCTGGTCCTGGGCTTTTTTTGGATGGGAGATTTTGATGACTGCTTCTATTTCTTTGGGGGATATAGGCCTATTTAATTGATTTACCTGGTCCTGATTCAGCTTTGATAAGTCAAATCGATCAAGAAAATTGTCCATTTCATTTAGATTTTCAAATTTTGTGGCATATAGACTTTTGAAGTAAGTCTTAATGATTGTTTGGATTTCCTCAGTGTCTGTAGTTATGTCCCCCTTTTCATTTCTGATTTTGTTGATTGGGTGATATCTCTCTGCCTTTTAGTTAGCTTGCCTAAGGGTTTGCCGATCTTGTTGATTTTCTCAAAGAACCAGCTCTTGGTTTCATTGATTCTTTGAATTGTTTTATTTGTTTCTAATTGATTGATTTCAGCCCTGAGTTTGATTATTTCCAGCCATCTACTCCTTTTTGGTGTTTCTGCTTCTTCTTTGTCTAGGGTTTTTAAGTGGGCCATTAAGTTGCTTGAATGAGCTGTCTCGAATTTCTTCTTGAAGGCACTTAGTGCTATGAACTTTCCTCTTAGCACTGCTTTCATTGTGTCCCACAAGTTTGGGTATGTTGTATCTTCATTTTCATTGAGTTCTAGGAAGACTTTAATTTCTTTCTTTATTTCTTCCCTGACTCAGCTGTCATTTAGTAGCAAGTTGTTCAGTTTCCATGTGTGTGTGTAGGCTTTTTGCTAGTTCTGTTGTTGTTGAGGTCCAGCTTTATTCCATGGTTATCAGACAAGATACAAGGGATTATTTCAATCTTCTTGTATCTGTTGAGGCTTGCTTTGTGACCCACTATATGGTCTATTTTGGAGAAGGTTCCATGAGGTGCTGAGAAGAAGGTAAATTCTTTTGTGTTTGGGTGTAAAGTTCTGTAAATGTCTGTGAGGTCCAATTGATTCATGACCTCTGTCAGAGTTATCGTTTCTTTGTTTAATTTCTGTTTTGTTGACCTGTCCTTTGTTGAGAGTGGGGTGTTGAAGTCTCCCATTATTAATGTGTGGGGATCTATATGTGGTTTAAATTTTATCAATGTTTCTTTTAGAAATGTGGGTGCTCTTGTATTTGGGGCATAGATGTTCAGGATTGTGATGTCTTCTTGGTGAAATTTTCCCTTGATGAGTATGAAGTGTCCTTCCCCATCTCTTTTTATTAATTTTGGTTGAAAGTCTATTTTATCAGATATTAGAATGGCTACTCCTGCTTATTTCTTGGGACCATTTGCTTGGAAAGTCGTCTTCCAACCTTTTACCCTCAGGTAATGTCTATCTTTGTGCCTTAGGTGTGTTTCTTGTATGCAACAGATTGCTGGGTTTTGTTTACGTATCCATTCTGTTAATCTGTGTCTTTTTACTGGAGAGTTGAGTCCATTGATGTTGAGAGAGATTAATGACCAGTGGCTGTTAGATCCTTTGGTTTTGATGTTGGCTGTGGTCATAAGGTTGTGTGCTTGGTTGCTTTTTATTTTACTGTAGTAAGGTTAATTATTTCCTGTGTTTTCTTGACAGAAGCTAATTTTCTTGGGTTGTATTTTCCCTTCCAGTGTCTTCTGTAATGCTGGATTTGTGTGTAGGTATTGTTGAAATTTTTTTTTGTCAGTGAATATCTTGTTTTCTCCATCTATGAGGACTGAGAGTTTTGCAGGGTATAGTAGCCTGGGTTGACATCTGTGTTCTCTTAGGGTCTGCATGATATCTGTCCAGGCCCTTCTGGCTTTCATAGTTTCTGTTGAAAACTCAGGTGTGATTCTAATGGGTTTGCCATTATATGTTACTTGGCCTTTTTCCCTTGCAGCTTTTAGTATTTTTTTTCTTTGTTCTGTATACTTACTGTTTTGATTATTATGTGGCGGGAGGATTTTCTTTTCTGGTCAAATTTGTTGGGTGTTCTGTAGGCCTCATGTATTCTTATTGGCTTCTCCTTTAACTTGGGGAAATTTTCTTCAATGATTTTGTTGAAAATGTTTTCTGGGCCTTGGAGAAGGGAGTCTTCTTTTTCCTCTATACCTATTATTCTTAGGTTTTGTCTTTTCATATTGTCTTGGATTTCTTGGATGGTCTGTGTCAAGAATTTTTTGGATTTAACATTTTCTTTGACAGATACATCGATTTCTTTCATTGTATCTTCTACACCTGAGATTCTTTCTTCAATCTCTTGTATTCTGTTGGTTATGCTTACCTCTGTAGTTCCTGTTTTCTTCCCTAAATTCTTCTTCTCCATTATTTCCTCCATTTGTGTTTTCTTTAATTTTTCCAGTTCTATCTTCAGGTCTTCAGTTGTTTTGTTTACTTCCTTCACCTGTCTGATTGTATTTTCCTCTTTTTCTTTTAGCTCCTTCAACTCTGTTCCTTTTATTTCTTTCAGTAATTTAATTATTTCTTCTCTGAAGGCTGCAAGCTGCTTGGCTGCATCTTCCCGTATTTCTTCACGGATGGCCATAATCTGCTTGTCTTTAACTTCCTCCATTTCTTTATGGATAGCCATGATCTGTTTAGTTTTATCTTCCTCTAATTCTTTACGTATTTTATTTGTTTCCTCTATTATCCTCTTCATAAGCATAGATGTAAGGTCATCTTCTTGATTTTCTATTATGCTGCGTTGTCCAGGGCTGTTCGCCCCTGGACGGCTGGGTTCTGGAGATGCCATATTGCTCTGTCTTTTGTTGGTTGAGCTTCTATGCTGACCTCTACCCATTGGGCTGACTTAGGTGTTGGCTGTTAGTTTCTGTGCTTGCTGGAGTCCTGAGGTAGGGAGAATCCCCTTGGCCGGAAGATGATTTTTCCTGAAGGAGTCCTCCTCTGCTTTTTGGTTATGGTCACTGTATGGCCAGTGTTTCTCAGGAATTGCCCCTGCTCACCTCAGGTGTATAGCCCTGAGTAGTAGCTGTGGTCTTTGTTAGACAGGGGGATCTCCTCTTACCCATAGAATTTCTCAAGACAACTGCCCCACTGCTGGGTTTCTCGTTATAAATTTAGTGAGCTGCTGCTCACTAAATTTCCAGGTACAGTCCTCTTGAAGAACCTGCTGATTCCCTAACTGTGGGGTTTTCTCCCAACAGGGAAACTCAGACTGTTATCCTGGGGCACACAGTTCTGTCCTGGAAAGTGAGAGGTGCGCCCAGCAAGTCTCTGGGCCAGAGGCTGAGTGCTCCTCTCTGGGCCTGGAGAATGTGCACCTAGGTTGAGTTGGCACCTGGGGGCAGTGCTCTGGTCTGGAGGCTGGGTGCCTCACTCTGGACCAGAAGCTGTGTGTCCCTGTCTGGGATGGCAGCTGGAGGCACTTCTCTGGTCCAGACGCTGTGGGTGCAGCCCTCTTGAAGGACCAGGGGTTCCCACAGTTTTGTCAGTCTAGCTAGAGATAGCTGGTTGATCCTTGGCACAGTATCTGAGGGCTGCTGTAATGGCTCTCTGGCTTTTGTAGGTCTGAGGATGCAGCTGTGTGTCCCAGTGCCCTAGGGGAACTCAATAATGGCGGCTGAGCACAGCACTCCTGCCTGCATTAGAAAGCTAAAGCCTAGAGTCTGCGTGAATCCAGGAAGTCTTTTGGTGCTGGGTGTCCTGAGCGTTAGACCTGATGATTCCCTCCGCTGGGGGTTTCCTCCTGCCAGAGACACCCCGTGTTTGCTTTGGGGACGGCTGTTCTGTCTGGGGTGGCGAGTAGAACCCACAGGCAAAGATGCCCGCTTGTGGCTCTGCCTTTGTGGCCTTTGGGAGCCTTGGCGGCTGCCTAAACTGGGTTATTTTTCCCCGAGACCTTTTTGGGGTGGGGGTGTCGGCTGAGTGCTCTGAGATCAGACCAGCCGTTTCCCTCCCTGTGGGTTTGCACCTGCCAGTGAAATGCAGTCTCTGGTGCCCTGGTGCCCACAGTTCTATCTGAGGCTGTGAATCAGGCACGCAAGCAGGGCTCTGTGCAGACGCCTGGGTCCCAGGCTCTGGCTCCGGGCTGGCTCCTGGGCACCCGCGGAATCCGAGTCTTTTCCAGGGGATGTCTGGGTGACCTAAGGTCGGTCCCAATCGTTTCCTGCTCCGTGGGGTTATCTCTCGACTGGAAAATCCAGTCTGTGATGTTCTGGGCCCACAGTTCAGTCTGTGACAGTGACCAGATCACGCTGGCATGTAGCTCTGGGCTGGCGACCAAGTGCCTGGTGGAACCAGGATCTCTTCCTCAGTTTAGCCGGGTGAGTTAAAGCTGATTGAATCCCCCACCATGGGGTATCCTCTCACCTGTGAAACATTGTGTTTTATGGCCGCGAGTTCTGATTGCTGGTCACTGTGACAATCCTGCTGTGCTGCCCCTCAGAATGAGAGTCCTCCCGGCGCCACCATCTTGCCCCGCCTCTATTTTCACCACTCTTAAATGAGTAAAGCTGACTTATCCATGGGTGAAAGATCAGGATTCTATTTGGGAAATTGTTTTCTTGGGCTATTAAGCTGTATCCAATTTCCAGGGTGCCTGATGCCTTCATCTTTAGGGTTGAAGGATTCCAAGTTGCTTCATCCATCAACCACAAACACTCAGGCCTGTCAGTACTGCAAAGTTGCAGTTCCAATGATAATTTAGGCAACTCTGACTAAGTCCAGTCAGCAATTCAAAAATAAGGACCCTTTGACCAATGAACACAACCAATTTTGAAAAGTGGCTGATGAAACAAAAGGAATGAAACTTTCAAGATTTTCTGTTTTATGTTTCTGAATAAAATGAATTTTTATGTATTGTAGTAAATTCCCCCTTCACAGACACATAATTTTTCCTATTCTTCCCTTGTTTTAATTAGTTAATAATTATTATTAATGCTAGGAATCATTGAAACATCAATGTCCAATATACATATTAAAATAAAAAGTTAAAAGGATGTCAATCTATTTTTAGCTTTCATTGCAAATTAATCGAGGCATGATGGAGTAGAATGATTTAATATTCATTATATCCTGGGCAGCAATTTCTTATAAATATCTTTCAAGCTTCAACATAGCTTTCTTTGGGGACTCTTACTGCTATTGTTATGGTACCAAAATTATATTCTTACAATATGTAGGTTTAATCATAGGTTGTAATTTCACATTTTCAAACTTTCTTATACATTTTGGTCTCTACTTCAAAAAAAATAGGCACTATCAAAATCAATCTAAGATGTCTCTGCATTCCTTTCATTCAGTAGTAATTGCTCTTTCCTCTAAACTCCCACCAAATGTTCTCTGCTCTCTTTATTGAGTTTGGTTGTTATATGTTATCTGTTTTGAGTTTATACCTCACCTATCTCTTCTCCAAGAAAAGTCATGTAGGTTTCCACCATGCTGCACAGCTGTGGAGTGTGCCACTTTAGTCCCTCACAGGCAGGATCTTCCTCTAGCTTAATGCAAACACCCCCACAACATTATACACATTTCTGGAACTTATGAGCAGATAAAAAATGTTCCCAGAGATTCATACTCCAACCAAGTACCAGGCATGGAGAGAACCTAGAACCCCTGCACAGATGTAACCCATGGCAGTTTAATGTCCAAGTGGGTTACATAGTAATGGGAAGAGGGACTGCCTCTGACATAATCTGATTGGCCTGCTCTTTGATCACCTCCCCCTAAGGGGGGAGCAGCCTTACCAGGCCACAGAAGATGACAATGCAGCCACTCCTAATGTGATCTGATAGACTAAGATCAGAAGGAAGGAGAGGAGGACCTCCCTTATCAGTGGACTTGGGAAGGGGCATGCACAAAAAGGGGGAGGGGGAGGGTGGGACTGGGAGGGGAGGAGGGAGGGGCTTATGGGGGATACAAAGTGAATAAAGTGTAATTAACAAAATTACACTTCAAAGGTATGTTTTCTGAAGAATATTTTTGGCTAATGAAACATGCCTTTGAAGATTGGGTTATTTTTTTTCACCTATTTGTGTATGTGTGTCTTTGTGAGTATTTGCTGTATATAGGAGGATCCACATAGAAATTAGAAGAGAGCATTGAATCCCCTAGAGCTGAAGTTACAAGCTGTCATGAACCTCCCAATATGAGTGCTGGAAGGGCCACTGGGAGAGCAGTGAGTGCCCTTGCTGCTGGCCACTCCAGCTCTAAGACTAGTTTCTTAATAAATTAATTACTGATTTGGGGAGGATGGCATCCACATGGTTACAAAGAATAGGCTTACAGAGAATTGAAGGAAATGGATCAAGTAATCCCTTGACTTGTTTTGTATATTATTTTTAGAATCAAGGAGACCTACTTTCAAACATTAGTTTTGCTGGCAACTGATTGTCATTTTGTCAGTTTAATCATTCAAGATTCAAGTCTCTTTAGGTAATACATACTCTCTCATGGATCCACCTGTGGGGAACATTCGGGACACACAGAAAACTTGGAATATTGTAAGCTTTATTATTGTCAGAATCCCAGAGTAATTTGACTGAACTATGATATCACAAAATCGTCAAAATTTATTTCTAATGCATAATTTGCACTGTGGGGTAAAATATGCTACTATTAAAGATCAGTACTTGGGAGCAATATAGAAAGTCCTTGATAAATGTTAGAAGTTGTTGAAAGTTATTGCTTCAGTGAGGAAAATGCATTAATATTCAGCAAAGTTAACCCAGGCTAATTATCCTTAGCCCATTTCCATCGCACAGTCCCAAATCCTCCCCCACACTGTTCCTAATGCCCTTTTTCTTCTCCTTCCCAATGCCTGTCTCAATTGTAATGAAATTAGCTTCATGCAGTTAACTGTTAATATGTCTCCTCACTAACATATATGGACCACTTCACACAGTACCCATTTACTCAATAAAGTGTTTGATGAGTGAACAGATAAATGGATGACTAGAGGAGAGTCGATAGATTAGAGAAGATTATGATACAGGGCCTTGTATTATACCCAGCCTGGTAATAAAGACTAAAAACATATTTGGAAAACTGAATTATCAGAAAATCAAACCTTCCTTAGAAAAGCTGCCCGTGGGCTGGAAAGATGATTCAACTGTGAAGAGCACTTGCTGCTCTTGCAGAAAACTTGTGTTTAGTTCTCACCGCCCACATCAGGTACCTACAACCACTGGTACCTACAGATCCAGGAGATCTGGTGCCCTATTCTGGCTTACTTGGGCACCAGGTACAAACATGGCGCATTGAATACATGCAGGTATTCATAATGCACAAAAAAATTAAACAAAAATAAATCCTTTTAAAAATCATAGTCATTAGTATACAAAGTGCTACTTAATGAAAACATCAGCAACCCATTTAAATTCTATTATCATCAGTCTCACTTTCATATAAAAACCACCAGTCACAAAGCAGGCTCTAATAGCTGTTTGAACAGAAAGTCCAAATTATGCTTTAGACATTGTCATCATCTTCTTGATGCTGCATTCTTAAGAAACAAACAAAATTATCACAAAAACTCAATATATGATTCTTTAAAACTCAAAAACTGTTTGGTACTACAAATGTCTCCTCCACATCATGAGCTTCATATCTTTAAAAGGGATTTGTGTATCTCCAGTTAAAAAAAAAAAAAAGGACAAAAACAAATACCTTTGGAATTGAGTTGTAAAGTGAAATAATTAGAGCAGGTATTTGTCTCATTAAGTATCTTTGAATCTTTGACAGCCTTTTAGTCTTTATCTGTGAGACGGGAACTAACTGCATTTTTAATTTGTCTCCCTCAATCATCTTGAGGGCAAAAAGAAAAATCTTTTTGACTGTGAGATCTAATAACTAAGAACAAGATGTTGTTAATTAGCCTTCTTCACATGGCTCCTCAAAGAGATTAGCAGTGTGTTAACAGTTAGGAAAGCCATGGAGCCAGACAGTGTAAGAATACAGTCGAAGGTGATTAATAAAACTCTGACAACTACACTCATCTTTGTTCTCTTTCTGGATCCCTTCTCCTGCTTCCTTATGTCTAGCATTACTGCCATCTTGGATATCTAAGTTATCATATCTTTGATTTTTTTTTCTAAATGTAGTTTCATCCACCCATGTGTATTATTTTACCATGAGGGTTTCTATATGTACAAAATAAATTTATGCCATAGGTTTGAAGAAATGGCATTTTCCCAAGTAGCATATGGCTACGAGTTGTGCATATAGCATTCTGTTCATCTCTAATGCATATGTCTCAGTTATGTAATATCCCAATCATGAAATTATTCCATAATTTATTTACTCAAGATTTTGTCAAACAGCATTTGGGTTCTTTCCAAGTTTTGTGGTTATGAACAGTCTTCTTAGCCACATTTCCTGATGTACTTGTGGAGGAGTTGTTTGGAAATGTTCTTAGGTCTTAATATAATCATTCAACTATACAAAATGTCACCAAATTATTTTTAAGAGTAATTACATCAATATGCATTCTTATTTTCCATATCTTCTCCAACATTTGACATTACCACTTTTTTGACAATTAAAGTTAGTATTATAAGTCCTGTGGCTCTTTTACTTTTCATAGTGTATTATACGTTTGGGTGGTATTATGATTTGAATATATAATATCCTCTATCAGTTCTTATGTTGGGGGCTTCCTTGCCAGTTATGCCAGAAATGGTTGGCTCCTGAAGGCTCTGATCTAATCAATGGATGGTCCCTTGATGAATTCATAAAATGACAGTATTTTTGAGAGGTGCACTATGGGAGCTATATATTTACCATGCCCCCCTCTGTTATGCCCTTCTGTTTCCTTGCTGTCAAAATAAACTCTTCTATTTCTTCCCCCATGTTAATAGACTGAAAACTCTTCCCCAATTAATGCTCCCTAGATATACCTTCACAAACATACAGAGTGGTGCACTCTCCTAATCTTCTAGGCACTTCTCAGTCCCATCAAGTTGACAACTAAGATTGACCACTACATACCACTTACTGGGAAAGATGGCTACAGAATCTGAAACCTAGTTTAAAAAAAAAAAAAAAAAAACCTCCAAGAAGAGAAGCACAAAACATTTTTAAATGTTTTACTAATATACCTGTACATCCTCTACTTTTCAGAATCAGACTCATTGAATATTCTCAGAGGTACAGCTGACTCAAGGGTAACTGTGTCTGAGTGCCTTCTGGAGCTCTTTGAGGGAAGCATAACACAGATTCACCATACCCTTGTGACCTGATCCTGAGGCAATTATCACACAAGTGTGGTGATCACCTCTCAGATCGGTGTGAAGAACTCATAAAAGATTGCATTTTCTTCTAGGATATGGCATTGGTCTCCCTCCCAGCTCTCCACTGACTTCTAATATATCTGAGCTCATCAGTCAATACAAGTCTCACGGGTTTATGGACGTGCTTCATGACAAGTGGTACAAGGTGGTTCCCTGCGGAAAGAGAAGCTTTGCTGTCACTGAGGTATGGAAAGACTAGTGACACTATTGCTCTGGATAGCTTTCCCCTGAACTTTAAGGTCATGATGTTAGTTGTGCCTCCTGATCAATAATGTAGCAGGATATGCAATGACATGTTGATCCCTGGATTTGCTTGAAAAATGTCCATTCCTACAATACTGTTCAGTGACACGTTTGTTTTAGAGTTCAATGTGATTTTATTTTGACAGATAAAAAAAAATCTAAATTTCTACTTCTTTTCTACAATCCTGGAAAATCTGTAAGTATGGAAGACATGTTTCTAAATTGTAGCAAGGATATCTGGGACTAACATAAACAGTGTTTGCTTTAGCCTTGAATTGATGGTTCTGGTGTGCATTTCCTAACATGTCTTAAAATCTAGCTCAAAACATTGCTACATCCCCAATAGTGAGTGTTGACTTATAAGCCCTTTGTCAGTTTAAAATTTAGACATGCTTCAACTAGTAATTGTCAGATTATAGGATCATAAGTTTTCAAAACTTAAAACAATCAGTACTGCTGTTATTCTTTAAAAAAACAAACAAACAAACTAATAGCCAGAGTTGCTATGTGACTGGGCTAAGGCACGTAAATAGTCAATTTTTTTTTTCTTTTTCTCGAAAGGCTGTGTCTTTACAGTGTAATTAAAAACAAGTTTGCAAAATAAGACCCAATTTGGATGATTAAAATAGGAGACCGGAAACTGTAACCACTGCCATGGCCCAAATACTCTAAAAGAGCCAAATAAACAAGTACAAGGCCATCCTGACATTAAAAAGGAAGAAAACACATCTAAAGCCAATAATTGCTCAAATAGCCTCTATTTGGCAAGAACTCCCAACAGAGTGCATCTCTGCCTTTTTGTTTGACATCTCCTCTTGAATATCCTGCAGGCATCTCAAATTTCACTTGTCAGAAACCAATGACTTAATGCTTCCTCTTCACCCTGCTTTTCCTCCGGGGCTTTGCATTCTGGTGGTACTTCTGCGCACCTAGCCATACATTCCACAGACTGGCAGAGATGCTGACTGCCTCACATGTCCACCTTCTACTCCATAAACAAGCCATATCTTTTACAAAATAGGTCCCAAATATGCCTACCTATTGTCATCTCTAGCCCCATCACTCCGTCCAAGCTGTCATCCCTTACCTGGCTCACTACAAATGGCTGCTAACAGGTTCGTTTTGCACCTGCCTTCCTTTAGTTGACTTCCACATGGCAGTTCATTCTTCTGTTTGGCAGCCATCTTTCCTGGGACAAAATCTGAAATGTTGGCATGTCCTGTGGTACCTGCCCTTGCTCAGATCTCAGCCCTCTCATGCCACTTTCTGGTTCATTACACCTGTACCATGATGTTTATTTTAGAAGGAAGATAAACCATGGCTTTCCTGCCTTGGATTCCCTAAACCTGCTATTGTCTCTTCCCCCTCAAATGCTCTTCTCCATTGACATTTGCTCAGCTAATTCCTTCATAATACAAAGTCCCAGCTAAGGGACTGCAGATGTAGTTCAGTAGAATAGAACCTGTGTAGCATGTCCAAGGCCTTTGATTTGATCCCAATGCTTCAGAAAAATAAACAGAAGAGTCAACAAGAGAATAAACTCACAGATAGTATCTCTCTTTTCAAATCCCCACAGAGACTGACCAATATAAATCATACTTCCCTTTATGATCTCATGTATTTGCACAATAATAACACAAACATTATGACTTTAAACATAATTTTTAATAGTTTATTTTTCAGAGAAATTTGAAATCCACTGGAGAACTGAGCTGCAGGTACACAGATTTCCAAGGGGCCTCCTGACCCTGTGCTCACTTAGCCTTCCCCAACATCTCCAGTCCCTGTCAGAGAATTCTCATCACAGCTGAGGAGCGAGCTCACATCAACAATGCTCACCTTCCATGTGGGCTATATTATTGGTCATGCTTTAAACATAATTATGATCAGAGTATTTTTAATGTACCTCTATTGAATCATAAGAACTCTAAGGGCGAGAATGCATCTTGGATTTTGATTGTCTTCGAATAAAGCAGGCACTCAAGAAATCAAGTAGATAAATCAGAGAAACTTAACAATATGCCTGAAAAGAGATAAGGGTCAACAGGAACTCACAGAAACTGGCAGCATGCATGGGAGCTGCACAGGTTCAAGGCAGATGGGGTCCAAGTGTGGAGAGGGGAAGCAGACACTGGCTTCCATCCCTATCAGGAAGCTATCTCCAACTGACAACAGCTTGCAAAGAAAATATTATTTCTCTCTTACTGAGTTTCACTGGGGATATAAACCATACTTAAGGGTATGTCCCATGCCCAGCAGTAGATGGCCAATACAAAATGAAGTCAGCGATACTTTTGTAGGTTTGTCTGTGTGTCATAATGCTATCTGTGGGCACTTTTCATCTTACTGGTCTTTTGCTTGTATATTATGGCTTCCAATTTTGTGCTATTAAGGTGTGTGTGTGTGTGTGTGTGTGTGTGTGTGTGTGTGTTTCCTGTTCTTTTTCTTTGATGCATTATAATTACTATTGTTATTAGTGGGTTTTTTACATATTTGTTTCTTTTCTAAAGAGAAAGAAATTATAAAGTTGGGGAGGTGGGGAGGATCTGGGAGGAACTAAGGAAAAGGAAACCATGATCAGAAAGTACTGTATGAAAAAATATATATATTTTTTTTCAAGAAACCAGATTCTAAGCATGGGTAAGGTAAGAAACTAAAGCAGGACAGATACCGGTAGTGCACTGAATTGAACAGCATCCCACAAATTCATGTCTGCTTAGAACTTAGGGCTTTGACCATGTTTTCAAAAGGAGTATTTGAAAGAGTAATTTAGATGAGGCCACAGTGGGCTCTAAACCCAATGGGTAGTACCATTATGAGGAGTCCAAGTATACAGGCTTAAAGGGAAGAGGTCCATGTGTTGGCAGAGGTGGAGTTTGGGGATACAGACACAAGCCAATAGCTAAGGAGGGAAGCATGAGACAGTTTCTTCCTCAGAGACAAGCTCACTGACACCTGCATTTCAGACCTCTTTTTGTGCAGGGAGAGAGGGGAAAGGCTTCCTAAACTATTAGAAGTTACATTCCTGTTGTTTTAAGTCATCCAACTGTGTTCATCTTTACAGAATTGCTGAAGCACTAATACAGGCAGGTGGCAGATGATTCAAGACAGAGAAGAGAGAAGTGGTAGGTACTATGATAGGTACCTATAGCAAATAGATAAAGAAGACAAAGGAATTTTTAAAAGAATAACTCCAACTAGATGCTGAGGTAAGACAGTCAAGCCCTCAATGATTAAGTTCACCTAGGATCTTCCTTGGAGCTATGATGAAAATAAATATAAGATGAGTGGAAGCCAGACATGAGGGTGCAAACATGTAATTACAGAGCCAGGGACACTGAGGTAGGAGGATTACAACTTTAAGACCAGTTTGCGATATCTAGCAAGACTTGGCCTGGGGAAGGAAGAGAGGAGGTGAAAGCATTGGTAAGCTTTATAATCGGAACAGGGGAGTCTGACTTTAAATTTTTTAAATAATTCTTCATTTCAAAAATGGCACTTAATATCAGAATTAGCAGTGCCCCCCCCCCCTTTAATAATAGGGAGACAGAGGCAGGCAGATCTCTGTGAATTTGGGCCAGCCTAGTCTGCAAAACGAGTCTAGGACAGCCAGGGTCTGTTAGGCAGAGAAACCTGTCTTGGAGGGGTGGGTGACAAATCCGGAGAAAACAATATTTTCGGCATGAAAACCTATTTTTTTCCCTCTGGGTAATTGATGGCATTTTATCTCTATTGGTGAGTATTAATGAAGCTTTTCCTAAAGGAAGTAAGCGTGGGCTACCAGCCAGCTAATTCAGCCAAGAAAGAAAGTAAGTCAGTTGCTTAAGTTGAACTAGTTTGCAATCACTTGGAGTTCTCTGTTTGGTATGTCTGTTCCCAACTTCAATCAAAATCTCCAAATGATGCAAACTTGACAGCAAGGTATTTCAGCCAACAGAAATCTCTCAGCCATATTCTCCAGCCAGCATTACCAAATGAATTTCTCATCCTGGTCACGTGCGCACATCCAGGCTGCTACCATTTCGAAGGGTATTGGACAAACTAAGCTTCTTGCTACACATGAATCTGCAGGGCCTTGCCCCACCAGAACACAGTTTTGAAGACTGAGTCAAATATATATTCACAAGATCCTGTGCTAGATGCATTCTGCTGTGACACCTAGCACAAAGCCTGCTGTGTCTGAAGCTCTGTATTTCTGGGTTTGAATGCTGATTCTGTTTGAATGCTGGGCACCTGCTCCTGAGTCTGAGTTTCTCTCTCTGAGGAAGGGGGTGATAAAACATGCCATTTTCTTTCCTGAGAATAAAAGTGCATTTTCAGAAGCATCTAGCAAGAAACCTGATGCAATAAGTAGTAAATAACAGAGGGAACAACCCTCTGTTAGTTCCCTAGTCAGAGGGAACAACCTATTATTCATAGAAAAACATTTGGAGAGCACTGCAATTAAATTTCTTCATAGTTTGTTGATAAAAAAATTGTATCTGTCTGTGTCTAAATTGATCATTGGTGATAATATGATCATCATAATTGATTAGGCCAATCAGAGGCTAATACTGGGGCCAGTAATTATACAACCTACCTTATAGCATGCAGGCAAATAAAGAAGGGTGAAGACATGAACAAGAAATTGCCTCAAAACGAGGGGGGATGGCAGCAGAGCCTCCTCCCAAAGGCTCTGGAAAGTTATCATTTATTTTATATTTGGATTCATAATGATACATATAATAATGATAATAATAATAATACAAGTTTTTCCATCTGTAAGGACCTTGCCATAGTGACCCCAGCTTCTCTGAACATCCTCCTGCAATATGAATGTTTAGTAGTCTGTATGGTATAAGCAGCTGAGAGCATCATCTTTAGAGGCATTCTAGATTTGAATTCCAGTTCTACCAGCTGTGAAATACAGGATATAACCCTTAACCTCTCTGAGCCTCCTTGTCTATAAACTGGCTGAAAGTAATGCATACTTCATAGATTATGATAAAAAATCAAGTCAAGTAATGCCTCTAGAATACTGAACAGGCACTGGAGAGAGGGCTCAGTGGTTCAGATCACTTGCTGCTCTTCCAGAGGCCCTGGCTTCAGTTCCCAGCACTCACACAGTGTCTTACAACCTTCCAACTCCAATTCCGGGGTACCTGATGTTTCTTCTGACCTCCAAAGGCATCAGACATGCATGTGCTTCACAGACATACATGCAGGCAAACACTGAAATACATAGATAAATACACCTAAAAATAAAATTAAAATACTGAGAATATATCCAGACATAATAATAAAAATTATGAATTTTTATAAGTGTTCCAGGGTTGTATAGATTTATCAGCATTTTCAAATAAAACCAAAGTAATAGTATATAAAAAGACAGACTTTGAAAAAGGAGCAGAAATATAAGCTATTCAAAAATACATACAAAATACACCAACAGTTCTTCAACAATAATAGTTTGGTTTTTCTATATAACCATTTATTTACTTTGGAGTGTGTGTGTGTGTGTGTGTGTGTGTGTGTGTGTGTGTGTGTGCAGATTGCATGCATGTACACCCATCATGAGTGGTAGGGTGTGTGTGTAGAGGTCAAAGGACAACTTGCTAGAGTCTGTTCTCTCATTCTATCACATGGGTTCCAGTGATATAGCCCTGACCTGACAGCAGCACTTCTTACATACTGAGCTATGTCAACAGCCCTTAGTCAAGATTCTTAAGAAGCTAGACTGGGGGAGGGGTCTTTAGAAGTCTTTGATGTAGTCAGCTGAAAGTGCTGGAGTAGAACCTGTTCTCAGATCAAGTCAGGTTTGTTAAGACCTGGGATCACTTCCATATTCGGATTGACTGAATTTGGAACAGAGAAGGAAGCAGAAACGGAAAGAATGGAGGAAAGATATTCCTCAGTTCGAGTCTGAACTCACACACTATTGCCCCAAGTACAGTCCCAGCCAGTGTCTGTTCCCACAAAGTCATTAGACACTTTCTTCCGATCTGAAAAGTGCCAGAGTGTGGACAGTGATTTATGCAGTCACCTGATATGAAATCATGAAAGATACTTTTGGTCTTCCATTTCTGGCAGTTGGATATTCACATTTGGCCTCAACCTTGATCTATTCACCTCCCATCTCTTCACAAACTCAGAACTGTTGAGCTACAATTTCTTTGGAAGATAATTAAAAAAAAAAAATCCAAGGTTTTATCTGCTCCTAGAGTCACACAGGATGTTGCAAGTCCAACTCTGAACATCAGACTCTGACAACTTTCAGAAAGAAATTTTAAATTGACCTTAGATGTGTCCCTGCAGTCCTCACTGCCCAACTGTGTTCTGCCAGGCTGGATCTGTTGCTGATCAGCTCTGCTGGGGAAAACATATGGTAGGGTATAAATTCCCTTCATCTTCCTTTGACTCAGCAGAAAAAAAATACAATTTTTTTAGGTCCCAGAGTGAATTTAAGAACTCCAGGGCAACAGTTCTGTAAAACTTATTTTTACAAAGCAGGGAAGGAGGGCAAGAGATTCCAGTTTGACAAGCTTCCCAAGTTTGTCAATACATTATTAAAATGGATGTCAACGCCTCTCTTTGCAAGTCTCCTTTAAATAATGTTTTGAATAACTGCACCTTTTAACTAAAGGAGGTTGGGAGGAAGAGGAAATAGTGGTCTCTAACAGGAAGCATCCTCAGAAAAAGAGGGGAGTTCTTTGTTTTTTTGTTTTTTTTCACTTGAATATTCCCAAATTTAATTTCAGAAATATCTGACTATGTAGTGGAATCTCTTATCTTCTGGGAAAAATATTTAATGACTCTTCTCTTTTCTTTTTTTATGCTTTTATTTTATTTTATTTTATTAACTACAGTTTATTCATCTTTGTATCCCAGCTGTAGCCCGCTCTCCCATCCCCTCCCAATCCCACCTCCCTCCCTTTTCTTCTCCTCCCCCAATCCAATGATAAGGGAGGCCTTCCTCCCCTTCCATCTGACCATAGTCTGTCAGGTCTCATCAGGACTGGCTTCTTTGTCTTCCTCTGTGGCCTGGCAAGGCTGCTCCCACCCCAGGCGGAGGTGATCAAAGAGCCATCCTCTGAGTTCATGTCAGAGATGGTCCCTGGTCCTATTATTGGGGAACCCTCTTGGATACTGAGCTGCCATGGGCTACTTCTGTGCAGGGGTTCTAAGTTATCTCCATGCATGGTCCTTGTTTGGAGTATCTGTCTCAGAAAAGACTCCTGTGCCCAGATTTTTGGTTCTGTTGCTCTCTTTGTGGAGCTCCTGTCCCCTCCAGGTCTTTCTATCTCACCCTTCTTTCATAAGATTCGCTGAATTCTGCCCAAAGTTTGTCTATGAGTCTCATCATCTGCTTTGATACCCTGCAGGGTAGAGTCTTTCAGAGGCCCTCTTGGTAGGCTTCTGTCCTGTTACTTGTTTTCTCTATCTTCCAATGTCCATCTCATTTACCTTCTGAATGAAGATTGAGCATCTTACCCAGGGTCCAGAGCAGAGTTTTAAGAAAACTGTGTGAGACAATATTGTTTAAAGAAGTCAGCACAACTCCCAAGATTGGATAAAGTGGGGCCACCACTACCACTCCCAGGCTGGTAAGGAGAAAATGGGAAGAGCTATTCTCAGAACTTAGGCAAGAGAATGGGGCTTTCTAAGAAACTGGCTGATTTGGGAGCATTTGAAATAAATTTGGTGGAGAGCTTGCCGACATGCCCAAGTCCTGAGAATCAAGCCCCAGTACTACAAAAAAGAAGGAGGAAGAGAATGTCATTTAGTCAGGAGCTCAGCCATCCCCTTAGCCTCACTGTAAGAAAGCTGGGGAACAAACACCTTTTCTCTGTCTCTCCCCTACCCTCCCAGATCTTCTACCTCTCTCTTAGGTCAAGGAACCCATCTAGGTGGTCTGGGAAGTCAATTCCCAGGTCACAAAGCAGGATGAAGAAAAGTGTAAATGAATCTGGAAGGGAAAAAAAAACCATCTAGCACACCCCTTTATGGCAGAAATGGAAGGGATGGGGCCAGTGTAGCATCACTGGCCCGGCCATCTGAGCATACACAGTGCAGACCTTCAGATGGGTCCAGCTTGCAGAATGAAAGATCCAACCATCCTTTTTCAGAAAGAGAGACAAGTACAAATCAGGTCACTGTAGATTACCCTGGTTCTACCATCACTGTGAGGAGGCAGCTCTAAATGCTTGGGAAATACATTTGGCCAGCCTAGGGCTTCAGTATGATGTTTATCTTGTTGCTAAGAGGGCTTCTAGTGTAATGCAAGGGCTGCGGCTAAGGACTAAAGGAAACAGAAGACAGTAAGCAAGAGGCTCAACACTGTAGAGAAAGGAATTATATTCTGGGATTAGGAACAATAGTATATTTTAAAATATTACAAGAGTAAAGTTATTAAACTTCTCTGGGTTTCTTTTTTAATTTCATCCATTTTTTTTCTTTTATTATTTAAAGTGTTTTCATACAATGTATTTTGATCATGTTTTATCTGCACCCAGTTCCTCTGAGCTCCACCACCACTACCTCTCTACCCTTCCAACTTCCTGTTATCAAGAAAAGTATTCAGCTGGAATCTCTGCCAGTTCCTGGGTTTATCCACCTTTTAAGTCCCCTCTTCCTGACCACTAGCCCTAACCTAGCTCTTCATCCTTTCATCCTTGCCCTTCCCAAGCCCTAGACACTGTCCACCGTGGGATGGGTTTTTAAGGCAGGGAGGAAGCAACAGTGTGTTACGTTTGTTATGAGGCAATTTTAAAAGCTGAAGTTTAAATGGCATGTTATTTAGGAGCACTGTATGGGTAGATACAAGAGTAAAAATAAGCACGGTATTGAACTAGCCACATCGAAGAGGTGCATTAAGATGTCACGAACACAAATTACTTCACCTCTGTGAGTTACTTCCCTCTGGAAATGGAGATGTTGTTTTGTGTTTCCAGCCTGCAAGAAAGAGAAGATGTACATGAGCATCATGACGTGTGGAAGGTGCTGAACATGGACAGCATGAGTCAGACTGACTCCCCAAAGCCACCAAACCACGCATTTGTTTATGCTAATAACTGCTCAAATATTAGTATTTGTTCTTTGAGAAAAACAAAAGAAAGGTCTAGTTTCCCCATAGTAGATCCATTTTCCTCTGTCAATTTTCAGAGAGAGAAAAGAGAGAAGGATTGGTCAATGCTGTAGTTTGAATGTGACAGGTTCCGCATGAGCTCTTGCATCTTAACACTGGGGCTCCACAGCTGGTGGTACTATTTTAGAAAGTTTGAAACCTTGAAGAGGCAGAATAGCCTTTCTGGAAGAACCAGGCTGCTAGGACAGGCCTGGAGATTTTGTGCTCTGTCCCATTTTCCATTTGCCTCTACTTCCTGAATGCACATGCCCTGGGAACTGCTGCCTCTGCCCCCTGCCACCATGCCTTCTCCATCAAACGGGACTGCATCCTCCAACTGTGAGGCAAAATAAACCTTTTCTCCAGTAAGTTGCTTCTTGTCAAGTACTTCATCACAGCAATGAAAAAAGGAATGAATACAGCCAACTATACATTGAAAATCAAAGGAGATCCCACAAGTCACATCTAGTTGGCTTCCATGCCAACTTCCTGTCAGTTAATCTTTAATATATTAACAATTCAAAAGCAATGGTTAAGACAGTGGGAGTGGGTAGATTTTAGTGCAGCTGCTTTCTGCTCTTGACAGGGAGGGCACATCTCAGCACCCTTCTGCCCCTCTCATCTCTCCCCCTTCCCATTTCAATTTAAAATAACTGTCTGCTATTAAACCTGTTGAAAGTTATAGTGAGGCAGGGAGCTAATGATGCTAGATTGCTTTAAAATGTGTGCATGAAGGGAGCCACCTTAACAGCCAACTACATCCTTTGTAATAGCCTAAATGATTCGGTTTAATATTTAAGCCAAGCGTCAGGTCAAATGGAACCTATCCAGGTACCACTTTCTGGACTCCTAAAGAAGCACAAAACTGTACTTGTGTCCTTTCATAATGTGAAGTTGAACTGGGCATGAAGAAAGCAATCTGTGAAAAGCCTCACCTTTACCCAGTCGGCCTTTGGAACAAACCCAGACACTTCCTCAAGCATCCACTGTCCATCTGTCCATCAGCACACACATGTTGAACCCATGTGTGTCAGATTCTGTGGATGCAGACAGTATGAAAATAGAAATGAAAACAGAGCTCATGGGGGAAGAAGAGCATAAACAAATTCCCTATTCTACATGGCCACAGGGGCGGAGGAAGATGTGAGAACAATGACAAAAATAAGGTCATGATTCACAGAAGATCAAGAAAGAAATAAAGTTGGCTTCTCAAAAGAGGTGATACCCACAGGGATAAAATTAAAAAAAAAAAATACCCAGGCAAGGTGGAAGCGAGACATTGGTGGCATGAAATAATAGGTACTGCAAAGTATACCTGCCCCCTGAAATCATCACCCAATTAAGGATGCCTCAGGGATTCTAAAATTGCGGGGGGTGGGAGGGTGGGGGCACTTTCCCCAGTCCACATGCTAGAAGGACACAGCTAAACTCACAAGCAAATTACAGGTCTTTAACTTTTCCTACATTCTGCTTTGTGGATTCCTTGTTAGCTCCTCAGAGCAGGAATATAATTCTAGACTTCATGTAGAGCACAGTGTGGTATAACAAAGAATTTGAGCTCTAAAGGAGACTACATCAGGTGGACTCTCAGCTCACCACTGTGTGCTTAATATAAACCAGACAGCTTATACAATTTCAGATCTGGGGGGGGGGTCAAGCTTGCTCAGTGGGTAACAGCACTTGCTGCTGTATAAACTGAGCGTTTTGGCACCAGATGTATAAACTGAGGACATCACTGCCCCAAGGTATGTTGAGGGGAAGGTTTTTATTGTAGATATGTGGGAGATTAGAGCCAGAGCCATCTGAAAGAGTCCAGAGCAGAGAGAAAAAGTAGTAAACTGACCATGGCCATCAGACTGTACCAGACTATGAGAGAAGAGAGAGAACAAGACAGAGGAGTTCAAAAGAGGAAGACAAAAGAGTGTACATGGCCGAATGGCAGGGTTCTATGGGAATGAGAGGCTGGGGAAGGAAACCCATGAGCTGGGGAAATTTAAGGTAGGGGATGAAAGATAAGAGCCAAAAGTAGTTATGCTACTGAATAAACCTGGAGGACAGCATGCTCTTTGGTACAGATAGACATTTGTCCCTGCCAGCTGATGGCCTGAGTTCCATCCCTGAGCCATATAGTAGAGGGAGAACAGACTCCCATGGGTTGTCCTCTGACCTCCACATGTTGTGGCACGGGTACACCCCACATGCACCAAAGATAGATAACTAAGTCAATACAATAAATAAACTCCATAAAAAAACTAAACTCAGACCTTTCCCCCTCAAAGCCAAGAATACAACAGGGCCTGCCTCAAAGTGTGAAGTCTATTTGATGAAACCGTTTGTGGAAATGTTCAGCCTAACAGTGTTCTTTCCCTGAGTAAGATCTATGCCCAAGCCTAGCACAGCAGTGATAGACCTATAAAATCAGAAATCAGAAACTAAACTACAGGCTCCATGAATTTGAAACCAGTCTGGGCTATACAGAAAGAGCCTGTCTACAAGTAAAAAAAAAAAAATAAAATAAAATAAAATAAAATAAAATAAAATAAAATAAAATAAAATAAAATAAAATAAAATAAAATAAAACAACAAAAAAATTCTACAATTGAAAAACAATCAAACTGTGCGCTTGGCAAATAACAGATTACTTTCCATAAGATGTTGCATTTTTCTTCTCCTAGCTGGAGGAGTCATTTGCACACATCTCCAAATACAGGGGAGCATCTGTCACAAGCGTCTTACAGTTCCGGGGCTGACTATTCATTGCTCCCATGTGGAACAGAAAACTTTTCATGGCAGGGAGACAAATCCCTGGTTCTGAACCTGCTGCCTGGCTGTGATCCAACTGAACTAGCTTTTATAGTATGCTGTTCTTTGTTTTTTCCTTTCTTCTAATTCTGCATCCAGGTTTCCATGGGAGAACAAGAAGAATGGTTACACAACCATTAGGTAGCCCTTAAAACACTTCTAGAAAAACAATACCAGGTACTGGGGACAAGCTCCAGCCACAGTTCAGCGTTTTCTTCCCCTCGGCTCACATCAGCTGAAAGTCAGCACTGCTCGTCTGTTTCCTTCTACTTAGTGTAGTTTGGAGTCTAGTACAAGCAAAGGCAATCCAGCAAATGTCCCCTTTACCCACAGTAATGAGCAAATAAACAGATCTTGTGGAATAAGGGTCTCCTCTTTTGCATTCCAGAGAGGTTCAGGCATAAATTACACCCAAGACCACATACCGTTAGTAGTTCCTGCTTTTCTCCTAAATTCCTCTCACTAATGAATATTTATAAAATGTCATTTACTATGCAACAAGAAGGTCTGAACAGTGCTCAAACTGATTAGAGCTGTTGTGAGAGACAGCCTTCCTTCCACTTTTTCAGATTCCCATGCACTGAAGCTGGTGGGGCATCGCATGAATTAGGACTCCTCCCTCATCTACTTTCTTTACAGAGTCCTGGCATTCAGGCTCTGGAGATTCATGCTTAACCAAAACAAAGCATTGAGATGGAAAATGAGTGCCATCTAGTGGCTCTGAAGTGAGGTGTTACAAAATATCAGAGAAACCATGCTTTTGCCTCTTAGGAATGCACGAGCTGCATGGACGAGTGACAGAATGGGTCAGCCTGTTAGGGGTCCTAAGAACCCTTCCTCGCCATGTGAGCACTGGGGGTGAGTGGAATTTGGGGGATACAGTGTACATACAAACCATCTCTGGGGCGCCCTCGAGCCCTTAACGGGTTTGTCTCCCTGAAATATCTAAGCATAGAGCTGTCATCCAAGGAGGCAGAGGCATTCCTATTCAGAGCATCACCACTGCCTCCTATCTCTGCCCTTCCAGACAACTGTAATTCAGGCCTAGAGTTATGGAGTGTACTGTTTTCTCCAAAGAAATGTTTCATTCCTGAGGGCTTAACCACAGTGCCTCAGAATGAGGTGTGGTTTGCAAAACTCCATGTGTGAAACATACCTTGCTATTTACACTATAGATGGACCCCAGACACTGTATGACTAGTAATCTTATTAGTCACGTGAAATAGAGATCACAGGGACCATGGCATGTGGTGATGGTGAGATAGGGTTTAAGGAGCTGCAAGCCAAGTCCACCAGCCAGCTTTCCTTTACTATAACAAAACACCTGAGATGGCCACCATGTTAAAGGGAAGACTTTCCTTGAATTTAGTTTGGGAGGCTTTAGTCCACCGTAGGTTATCTCTGTTGCTTTGGAGTCTGAGGTAAGGTGGCTCATTATGATGGGGAACTTATCTGTTTGCTTCATGCCGGGATACAGTTACCATAGATACTAGGATTTCCCCATCTTTAAGAGCCCAGGCCCCAGTGAGCAGAAGACCTCCTACTGGGTCCTACCTCTGGAAGTGTCTACTGTGTCTCAGTAGTGGGGCCTCTGGAGTACAGTTAATATCTGCTGAAAACCAAATAATGGTACTAAGGAATGCTGAGCCGCCAGGAACAAGGACAGGGCAGGGAACACAGCCCTGAAGGTTTCAGAGGGAGCATGACCCTGCAAGCTTCTTTATTTGGAACTCCAGCTCCAACACTGAAGGCCAACCCGCCTGAATGCACCTGGGTGACATCAGTTTCCCACGTCTGTAGCTGTGTCAGTTGTTTACCTTGTATCTAGCAGGATCGAATATTTTTGAAAAAAAAAAAAAAAAAAAAAAAAAAAAAAAAAAAACCTCTGTTTATTACCAGAAAAAGAAGATTTCAGTCCTTTCATTCAGTATCTTTCATTTTCTTTCTTCTCTTTTAATTTGCTATGTCTCTCTTATGCTCAGGAGTCCATACTCTTTCTGAACAGGAATGGCCTCTGAATGTCCTCAGTGCTTTGCATGTTGAAGCATGATTGATGTGCCCATAAGAAATCACAGGATAAGCACGGTCTTTTTTTCGGTGCCTGGGGCATGCTCGAGCCTCATTCCACTTCACTAATATGACTGCTGTCCCTGGACTTCCTTGTTCTAGCCACACAGGACTTCTTTAGGCCCCAGCTGCTCACTTGTTCTACTTGCTCAGGTGCCTTTGCACGTGGGGTTCCTTCTGTTTGGAGTGCCCACCTCTTCCAACTTTTTCTACTCCTTCAGCATCACTTTCCCAATAAAAGTTTCCTGTGCAATGAACTCTTTGGGTACCAGGCATCTCTAACCTGCATTACATAGCAAAGAGGCTCCTTTATATCTCAGAATGTGATGATTATTTTAATATCCATTCCTCGCCTGCTTTAGGCAACTGTTGCTTTCCTCTAGCCCACTGGCTGCTCAGGGAATACTTGATTTCATAGAAATACACATGCATTCAAAAGAGCCTATATAGTCTAACGAGCCTATTAGAATATTCAGGCAAGTCTACAGTAGGCAAAAATTATCACTTCTACCAATTCTGTGTTAGGCATTAAGCCTGGTCTCCATATCCTATCTTAGTTAACCATGGGAATGAGCTTTTGAGTTAGCAATCATCCTCTCATTTTCCAAATGAACAGTGATTCAGATAATTAATTCTGCTGGAGGTCACAGAATTGTTAAGTAGCAAAACTTTAATTTAAAGCTACACATGTCAAAACTTATATTAAAACTATCCCAGAATGACAAAAGAAAGTCAAGCATATGATTTCTAATCCTCTTGAATATGCATGATAAATATAAAAGTCTGAGTAAATAACTTTACACCCTTAAATCATGCTCATTAAACTGCATTTCTCAATGTCAGAACTCAGTCACCCCAGAGACTGTACCATCTTCACTATAGTAGACCTCTTCTGTGGCATAAGGTTAGCATGTAGGATGTGTTCTGTATAATTTGCTGAATAAATTTAAGCTTGAAGCAGTGTTCCTGACATTCAGATAAAATAAAAGGCACATAGTCAGAGCAAGCAAATAAATAAATAGGAAATGGGAGAGGTGGAAAGATTGCTCAGTGGTTAGGAACACTGGCTGCTCTTTCAGAGGACCCAGAGAATGCGTTCCCAGCACCCACACTGCAATAGAACGAAAGAAAGAAAGAAAGAAAGAAAGAAAGAAAGAAAGAAAGGAAGGAAGGAAGGAAGGAAGGAAGGAAGGAAGGAAGGAAGGAAGGAAGAAAGAGAAATTTATGATTTAAAAAAAAATAGGAAAGAGACTACATAGACAAGGGCCCACAGAGTGCTATACCCATTTTAGATGTGTTTTGAATACTTTCATTTTGGATGGCGTCTTCTGTATACCAGTGCACCTGCAATAACACTGTGGCTTCACTCTTTCCTTCCTGCTTTCCTGATAAGAACCTGCTACTCAGAAACAGTCTGAGCTCAGGGCCTAAGCTACAACTTAAGCTGCAGCCTCTCACACTACACTGTGGCTCCAGAGAGCACCAAAAGAGGGCTTCAGGGCGAGGCTCGGGACTCCCTGCTAAGCTTCTGGAACCTGCTAGCATGTATCATCTTGCTCAGAACCTGTTCTCCTGACTGACACAGAGAAGGGAGTGGAAGACAAACCATATGTCTCATCACTTCCAGCTTCGTCGTCAGTTATGTGTGCAAGTGACTGTCTTGTTGTTCTTTTTTTAATTTTATTTTATTTTATTCACTTTGTATCCCCCCATAAGCTCCTCCCTCCTCCCCTCCCAGACCCACCCTCCCCCCCTTCTTCACGCATGCCCCTCCCCAAGTCCACTG
>NW_026589732.1:5746314-5756870 GCF_907164565.1 Psammomys obesus | reverse complement strand
TATGATTTCCTTATTTTTCATTGCTGAGTAATACTCCATTGTGTAGATGTACCACAGTTTCTGCATCCATTCTTCAGTTGAGGGGCATCTGGGCTGTTTCCAGCTTCTGGCTATTACAAATAAAGCTGTTACAAACATGGTTGAGCAAATGTTCTTATTGTGTACTTGAGCCTCTTTTGGATATATGCCTAGGAGTGGTATGGTAGAATCTTGAGGAAGCGCTATTCCTAGTTGTCTGAGAAAGCACCAGATTGATTTCCAGAGTGGTTGTACAAGTTTACATTCCCACCAGCAGTGGAGGAGGGTTCCCCTTTCTCCACAACCTCTCCAGAATGTATTGTCACTTGAGTTTTTGATCTTAGCCATTCTCATGGGTGTAAGGTGATATCTCAGGGTTGTTTTGATTTGCATTTCCCTAATGGCTAATGACATTGAGCATTTCTTTAAGTGTTTCTCTGCCATTCAATATTCCTCTACAGAGAGGTCTCTGTTTAGCTCTGTTCCCCATTTTTTAATTGGATTACTTGGTTTGCTGCTTTTCATCTTCTTTAGTTCCTTATATATTCTGGATATTAGCCCTCTGTCAGATAAAGGGTTGGTGATGATTCTTTCCCAATCTGTAGGCAGTTGTTTTGTTTTGATGATGGTGGCCTTTGCTTTACAGAAGCTTTTCAGTTTCACAAGGTCCCATTTATTGATTGTTGCTCTTAGAGCCTGTGTGCTGTTGGTGTTCTGTTCAGGAAGTTGTCTCCTGTACCAATGAGTTCTAGGGCTTTCCCCACTTTTTCTTCTAACTGATTTAATGTGTCTGGTTTTATGTTGAGGTCTTTGATCCACTTGGACTTTAGTTTTGTGCAGGGTGATAAGTATGGATCTATTTGCATTTTTCTACATGTAAACATCCAGTTAGACCAGCACCATTTGTTGAAGATGCTGTCTTTTTTCCATTGTATGGTTTGTCTCGTTCTTAATCTGAAAATCCTTGAAGAAAAATAAAATAGAGGGGAAATGCTTTGTAAAAACAAAAGGGCCACTGGGCTTCTGGTTTCTTCCAAATCGATCAATCAACCCTTTTAATTTACTACAGTCTACACACTCCACAGTGATACATGGAACAAGTAATAAATTGTGCTTTTCGTGAAAATGACTAAGAATAATGAATGGCTAGAGAAAATGGAGACAATGGCTGGCATCCCATTATGATGCCAAACTACAAAGTTTATGAAATGTAGAGCAACAAGGAACGCAACCTCACATTGACTACTCCAGCTCTCAGCACAGTGATGAATGCTCTGCAATGCAGGGACCAAAAGGAATCGTTTTGTGCTTGGAGGAATTTAAATGGAGTGGCATCATCTCCCGAATAGTGTCTGTCCAATCATTAAATCAAATAATTCTTGTGACTGCATTCCTCCTCACAAAACATACCTTTATATACCACCTAATCTGCCCATCACAAAAATCACATAAGTAGGTATGGCCATGTGTCTGAGTGTTCAGGTGGGTGTATGTGTGTTTATGGTTGGAAGCCAGAAGTCAACCTTAAGTGTCACTCCCCAGACATCATCTACCTTGGTGTATTGACACAGCACCTATTACTGGCCTGGAGCTCACCTAGTAGGTTAAGCTGGCTGGCAAGTAAACCCCAGGAATCCTCTTATCTCTGCCTTCCTGCCTGTGGGATTATAAGCACATACCATTTCTGCTTCCCAGCAACACACACATAGTACGACTCATTGGTGGCTTCTTTACAGCAGTAAATATCAAAAAAAAAAAAATATATGAAGAGGCTGGAAGGAATCCCTGAGTGCCTGGTGACTATTACTGAGGTCCACAAGCCTCCAATGAGAAGTCCTCAGAAGATGGAAGGAAGAGCCGAACTTAATGATGGAAAGTATTTAGAGTAGTGTGCAGCAGCAGAATGGAACCAACATCCAAGGAGTCCATCTGGCCTTTCCTCTTTCTTTCTTTTCCTCCTTTTTTTCAATGTTGGTTCACAGCAAGCCTTTAATGAAATAGAATCATTTTTAACCAAATGAAACCGTCTTGGCTTCTTAGGTCTGTCTTGCCTGGCAGAGGTATTGGCAGGGTCAGACCTGGAATCCTAACTCTTTCCCGGTTGGGTCAAAGAGCCATGCCCAAGGAGTGAGTGATAAGAGCCCGGCATTTGCCACTGTTGGTGACTGAAAGTCACTCCTGCTATCCTGTTTTATTAGTTACTTTTCTGTTCCTGTAACAAAACATCATGCCGAAGGCAACTTATAAAAGAACATACTGACTTGGGCTTACAGTTTCAGAAGGTTGGTGTCCATGATCCTGGAGCAGACACAGCAGGCAACAGGAATAGTTAAGAGCTCACATCTTGAACCACCAGGGAGAGACAGAGAGCACACTAGGAATAGAGCAAATTGAAACCTCAAGCCTGCCTCCAGTGACACCTCTTCCAATAAGGCCACACCTCCTAATCAAACAGTTCCACCAACTGGAGACCAAGAATTCAAACATATGAGTCTATGGGAGCAAGACCAAGTATTCAAACATACGGACTTTTGGGGGTCATCCTCATTCAGGTCACCACACTTGTTCAGGTCCCTCTGGGAGGACCAGGACCGATCTCTCTCACACACATAGCTGCCTCATCCTGAGGAGACAATGTGACTGTCTGTCCTTTCTGGTCAAGTGAGAAGATACAGGTGATGCTGATGTCTTCCTCTGCCTTGCCTATTTTTGAAGATGCCCCTTTTCATGGCCCAGAACTGATTATGAGATAGCTTTCTCCCTGGATTCTACTTCCTTTCCATCTGAAGGCCTTTCCACCCTACAACCTGTCCAACACCCAACCTCAAGCTTCCCACCCCTGCTGACCACAGAAGAAAGCTTAGGGTAGAAGGGGCAGGCCCATGTGGCCATGGGTTCTGAGGAGCTACCAGCTCCAGCAGCAGCAGTTCCCTACCTCCCCGTCTTTCCCCCACTTCTTGACCTTCCATCTGTGCCTTGGCCACCAGATCTACACCCTTTTCTAAGCCCCACTTGGGGCTGCCTAGCTGCCTTTGATGACACATGGCATGGGAATGAGAGTAGAGCAGGTAGGGTGACCATGGGGCTAGTCTCTTGGTTGGGATCTCAAGTAAGCTGGTCTGCAATTCTCTGGTAGGGGTTTCTCTACTGGTGTGGGTTCATCTGCTGTGAGTCCAGCCTTCTTAGTGGCCTGGAGCTTTCTGGACATCCTGATGAAGGCTGGTGCTCCCCCTGATGCTGCTGCTGGCTTCAGAGGTGGTTCTCACTATAGTTCTGTGACCTACACTGGAAGATCCACCAAGGTATCCTCTAACACCTGTATAGGAGACTTAGCATACACTAGAGCTCTTTTCTAACAAACATTTGTTAAATGTTCATGTTCACTAACATGCCCAGGGCTTCCAGACAGTCTCGCTTTAAGATGTTGTATTAAAATATATAAAACAAAATTAATTAAGAATAATTGCAATGATCATAGTGGCCAACCTCATAATCCACATGAATCATAAGTCCAATTATATTTATTTATTTGTTTGTTTGTTGTTTGTTTTTGGTTTGTTGAGACAGGATTTCTCTGTGTAATAGAGCCCTGACTGTCCTAGAATTCTTCTTTGTAGACCAGGATGGCCTCAAACTCACATATATATCTGCCTGCTTCTGCCTCCCGAGTGCTGCGGTTAACACATCTGGCTCCAATTTTCATTTTTTAATGATTTATTTATTCTTATATTTTTATTTTATAGCATTGGTGTTTTGTCTGCATGTATAAGTGTACGAGGGCATCAGATCTGCTGAAACTGGAGTTACAGACAGTTGTGAGCTGCCAAGCGGGTGCTGGAAATTGAACTTAGGTTCTCTGGAAGATCAGTCAGTGCTCTTAACCACTGAGCAATCTCTTCAGTCTTCCTTTTTTTTTTTTTTTCCCATAGGAGAGAACTAACATCAAGTCCCTTTAGGGCTTGTTTATCCCCACCACAAACCTAGAAAAATCTTAGTGCTCTAGAAAGGGCATAAAGCAGATATGGGAAGAGTAGCATTTAGAGATCAGCACTGATTTCAACGTCTTATATTATAATTTAAAATGATCTCTGCTCACTCCCTTCTTGAAATGATCACACGATGTAGCCCACAATGTGTTAGAATTCCTGATCCTTCTGCCCTGGTCTCCAAAGGGCTGAGATTACAGATATGTGGAACCCTGACAGCTTAGTGATTCCCTTTAACACTGCAAATTCACAAAGTTTTTATACAAACTACACCCTGTTAATTTTGTCTGGACAACTAGAAAACAAGAAATAAGACAACAACAAAAAAAAAATCTCCAGTAAAATATCACAGCTTAGGTTGGTAAAACCTGTTTTGTTTTCTTTTTTAAAGCGAATGGAAATGCTCAAGAGGGTCTCAATTGTTAGTGCATGTACTGGTCTAGCAGAGGACTTGAGTTTGATTCCCAGCACCCACATCAGGCAGCCCCACCATTGCCTGAAACTCCAGCTCCAGGGCATCTGATGCCCTCTTCTCACCTCCATGGATACCTCCATTCACATGCACATACCTACACACAGACATACACACTATTAAAAATAAAAATAAGTCTTTAAAAAAAAAAAACACCAACGCTTAGTTGCTTGTATGTTGCTGTGATAAACACCCTCACCAAGGCAACTTATAGAAAGAGGGGCTTATTGGGGGGGCTTTCATTTTCAGAGGAGTAAGAGTCCATCACCATCACAGTGCAGTGGCACAGGAGCAGGCATCAACGGAGACCAGAGCCAGACACTGTGAGCTGAAAGCTGAGCACCAGACAGGGAGCAGAGAGCACACTGGCAATGACACAAGTCTTTGAACTCTAACACCCTTCCCCAGTGATGAGCTTCCTCTAGCAAGGCCTCACCTCTTAAGCCTTCCTAAACAATGCCACCAAATAGGGACCACGTTTTCAAATGCCAAAACCTATGGAGGGTGGGAGCTTATTCCAGCACAACAATTATTATCTTTTTACAGAGAAAATTTTAAACAGCCAAGCCTAATGGTAAAATGTCCAGTGGCTCAGCTGCACCAATTTCTCATGGTGAACTCCAGCTGATCTTTGTCTGAACTAAAACAAAACAAAAAACACAAACATGATATGTACTTGGTTTTGGAAGTTAGAGGGTATTTGCCTCCCCCAGTTTGATTTAGCAGCCTGGAGTTCCCCCATGTCCCTTCGAGTTGTGTTGTTCTTGGACCACATCTATTTTTTATACATTTAGAGAACTGGAGTTGCTACTCTAAAGAAAAGAGATTAATTTTGGCTGAAAGAACAAACCTAGTGGAAGCGAGGGAGAGAGTGAGAAACGTAAAGTGCCACTCTCAGTACACACGGGCCTTCCTGGAACGCTCTGCAGAAGATCTCTAACACACTCTGTGAGACAGCCAGCCCGAGGCACCAGACCACAGACATGGAGATAAAGCACAGAGCAACAGAGGCCATGTTCTTGGGATCAGTGATTTCTAGTCTCTGCGGTTTTTGTTGTTTTGTTTTGCTTTGTTTTTAGTTTGTTTTGGTTTTTCGGGGCAGGGTTTCTCTGTGTAGCCTTGGCTGTCCTGTACTCGCTTTTTAGACCAGACTGGCCTCGAACTCACAGAGATCCGTCTGCTTCTGCCTCCCAGAGTACTGGGATTACAGGAATGCGCCACAGCGCCAGCTTGTTTTCTTAAGAATCTGCTGAATCTCCATTCCTGAAAAACGTCTAGAAGGATGTCAATCTGTCTGCTCCCAGGGAGAATTAGGGACGACACACCTCGTATCAGTGCTTAACATTTTATCTGGCGGTTAGTTACACCAGGCCTGCAAAGGAAGCGGCAGTCTGGTGCCACCTCCACTCAGCCGTTTATACATGTCTGCTGTATCTATCGTCTGGCAAGCTATGCACTCTTGGCTGGAGAGAACACTGTGAATTGTCTTGATGTATTTCTTACTCCCCTGAGGCTCACATTTCTTGGGAAAGGGGGATGAAAGAGAAAATAATTTCCAAGAGAGATAGAAATTGTAGGGGAAACAGCATTTGGTAAAAGGACAGTCCGTATGCAGCCATCCCTCTCCTGGGTGGCCCCTGTTTGTCCTCCAGTCCCCTCTAGTCTTTAGTTCCTCCCTCGCTGTGCTCGCTGAGCTTCCCTTCCCTCCCTGCTGCCCACCTCTGGTTCCACGTGCCCCTTTCCTCTCGCGAGCTGCACAGGCCAACGGCAGCACTTTCTGCCCTGCCGCCTACTCCCTCTGCTGACTTTGCCAGCCCAGCCCTACTGCCCCCGCCATGGGAAATGAGAACAGCTTCCCATCTGAGATGTGCAACAACTTCGACGCGGAGGAGATTAAAAGGCTGGGCAGAAGCTTCAAGAAGTTGGACTTGGACAAATCGGGCACCCTGAGCGTAGAAGAATTCATGTCGCTGCCTGAGCTGAAGCAGAACCCACTGGTGGGCCGAGTGATCGACATCTTTGACACAGATGGCAACGGGGAAGTGGACTTCCACGAGTTCATCATGGGCACCTCCCAGTTCAGCGTCAGAGGTGATGAAGAGCAGAAGCTAAGGTTCGCCTTCAGAATCTACGACATGGACAAGGATGGCTACATCTCCAATGGGGAGCTTTTCCAGGTGCTAAAGATGATGGTGGGGAACAACCTCACAGACTGGCAACTACAGCAGCTCGTGGACAAAAGCATCTTGGTCCTGGATAAGGACGGCGACGGCCGGATATCCTATCAAGAGTTCTGTGATGTAGTGAGACAAATGGAGATCCACAAGAAATTTGTCGTGTTTAAGTGAGTTTTGTGGGGGGTGGGGTTGTTTGTTTTGTTTCAGGGGTCCACTCAACATATTTAGCTTTCTTCTCGCTTTCAAGATATCCAGCTACTACCTTTCTGACTAACCCTGATGTCTACTACCATCCATGCAGTGCTATTAATGCAATTCTCAGTGACTACAAGACAAAAGTGGGGGGCATGAGGGAAATCAGAGATTGAATCAATTCTCACAAATGCCTTTTTCTTTGCTTTATAGAACACCGTCAAGAAGACTAAAAGCTTAAAAATAAAATGCACATCTTTCTTAAGGTTGTGTATATGGGAGAAGACTACAATTCTCGTAGAGTGTTAAACTCTTTTTTCGTTTACTTGTGGCATTCACACTTTTGACTGATTGTCAACTTCCTGCTGTAACTAGCAAAAATACAATTTTCTTTGCTTAGCGCCCTTTAATCACTCTCTGGGCACAAGCACCCCCATAGGAAGATGTATCCTGACTCTCCACAATGCACCCAGAAATTCCTGAGCATGTTTGAGGGATGGAAGTCTGAATAAATTCTGTCTCAATGCTTCAGCCCACCAGAAAGTAGCCTCAGAGTTCATGTGAGAATAGCTAAACCTGGGCCAAACAGCCAGCCCCACCAGGCTCAGTGCAACAGGTTTTCAGCATTTTAGGGTCAGAAATGCTGAAATTGGAGAAAATGGGGGAGTCAGTTCTTCCACAGGGCAGAATCAGCAGCATCCGGCTGAGATGGCCTTTCCCTGGATGCTGAAATGCTGTTGTCCAGAGTGATGAGAAATGCAAACATTGCATATGAAAGCTGATAACACCAGATTGGTTTGCTTTTGAGAATCAGATCTGGTCCCTAGCAGAGAGGTCAAGAGCTGTCTTATCCCAGGAAGGTTTCACCCACTTTAACATCCAACTCAGAGTTCTTCATGGAATAATTAGATTAGTACCCTAGGATGTGCTGGATACTAGTAATAATGTAGTACTAGATATCACATTACACACCTCTCTCGGCAATTCACATAGCTCCTGTTGGCAGCCTGAGATCAGAAATAGTAGATAGCACATCACAGAAGGGAACAAGCTCTGTTCTGTTTTGGAGTCTGTTTAACACTGTTTGCCCCAGTAAATGTCACTAGCTCTCTGAAGCCCCTGAACCTGTAATCCATTCATAGAGTACAAGATGGCCTTTGAAAGGTAGGGACAGTCCATGCCCCAGCACCTGCCACTTCACCGAGTGCTCCCCATAATAATAAGTTGCCTCGGACTCAAAATACTGAAACAATGAAGTAAGCTTGTACTATACTTAAAGAGACACCACTTAACCATTCCTAGTTTGTTGTTATACTTTAAAGAAGCTGCCAATGAGTATTGGGGAGTGAAAATCTACAGATTTTCATCTACTGCAAGGCATACTGTAACATTCCTGGGAACACAGCAATAAGAATCCTGACTCTATAATTCCTTTTCCGTCATAAAATATCTATTTGGATTGTAACAGTGGTGTCAAAGTCATTTCACAACAGTTAAGACAGTCTGAGACCCAAATACCACAGGGTATGGATTCAGGTAGAACAGTGTAACCATAGCCGCTTACTAGCAAGGTGAATATGAGCAACTTAGCCGTGTGTCTTTCCATCCATGGTTATTTTGGGGATTTAAAGAGATGAAATATGTAAAGCAATCACTCTACTAACTTCCTCTCCTTCCCCCCTCTCCCTGTCTCTAAGATCAGTGTGGAAAGCATGCTGGGATGTTTTGCATCCTCACTTCTTGACATCTTGCCACAACCACTCTAAAATTAATTGAACATCTATGACCCAGAAAGGAAATGTTAGGGAAAAAATGATAGGAAAAAAAATGACAAGGCCCTCCTCACCACAGGCGTGCAGAGCACACCACAGACTTCTCAACCTGAGACATAAAGAACACTTGAAAGAGAGACTTTCATACTAGCCTGGTATATCTGACTCTGAGAGGAAATATGAAAAAAGTAAACATAAGCCAAGAAGATCTCCTGAAGACAGAAATTATAGCTCTGGACGTGCACACTCTCAAATAGGAAAAGTTTAAAATTATGACCAAGGACTTGAAGTATATTTGATTAACTGTTCCTATTTAACAAGGAAATTCTTTTGGAGTAGCTGGATTAAGTTAATTGCTCAAATGATCTACATATTGTAGCTATACAAAGCTGTGTAGCAATAGCCTTGCAGGGAGAACTTGTTTCTGGTTTTAGAATGGACGATATCTGGCTAGATAGTTGGGGAAATGGCTCATATTTACTTCCAAGTTAGAATGCCTTTTTTTTTCTTTCAGTTAACTGCCAATTTCTCAAAAACCAATAGCTTTATACAACTTGTTGGAGTGACAGTAAGAACTGATGTGGCTGGTGTAATCCGCTCCTAACATTTGCTATAACTTGTGTTGTCAACACTGAGGTGGTGTCATCATCTCAGCTTTACAAATGGCACAGAGACAATCTTGTCGGTGGACATGAGGCTGGTAAGAAGAAAAGAAAGATTCAAGACCGCAAAGAACGAGCTTCTCTTCTATCATATTAAACTCCTCTTTTTTTTATGGTTCCTATATTCACTTGTCTCAAATTACTCTTATCAATGTAAGCTGGTCAATTCAATTTTCATTAAAGAAGAAACCAAGAACAAACTAACTACTTGTCAAGGAGCAAGAGGTCCATACCTCTTCGGTATTACCCATTGCAAAGAAGCAGACATATTTAAAAAGTGTGTGTGTGTGTGCGTGCGTGTGTGCATACGCATGTGTGTGTGTGTGTGTGTGTGTGTGTGTGTGTGTGTGTGTGTGTGTAAGTGTACACTCACAAGTGTATACATATAGGCACACCCTGGCTTTTGTTCCTCAGGAACTATCCACCTTTTAAGAGAAAGCATCTCATGGGAACCTGGGGGTGGCTATTGAGATTAGGCTGGCCTATGAGTGAGCTCCAGAGACTGCCCTTTCTCCATCTTCTCCACTCTGAGATTACAAGTGTACACCACTATATTTGGATGTTTTACGTGAGTTCAAAGAACTGAACTCAATTGCTAAGGTATCACTCCAGCCCCTGGACACAGTTTTAAACTTCCTTCCGTGTTCATCTTAGCTTGTGAAACAAGTGACCATGTTTAAATTAAACTGATAATAGCAGTATGCTCCAAGGCTATACACATTAATAACACACTGTTATGATTCTATATTAATGGATTGGGTCTGGTCTCTAACATGTTACAATTTCCAAGTCAACAGATAGATGCTGTTTTTGAAAGAGAGGGGAAATAGTGGCCTCGGCATAGTTGGTTTGTATTTCAAGTCAATCACACTTTAGAAATGTCATCAAGGTGTAGGAGTGTATCTGCTAGTCTGAGAATTAGACTGGATATTTGGAAATGGAGTGACCCTGGGCTGTGTACTACCACTGGGCTGTATTCCAGAATCTGAAATCCTTTTCAGGATTACCTAGGCTAGTAAGCCAATGACTATGCTTACAAATATGTAACAACACCTTTAAGTGTTTGCAGTGAAAAATAAAAGTGCATGGATACTGCAGTAAGCCTATGTAAATGGGAGGATGCTCTGAGACAGTTCACAGGCTAAGTCTAATCCACATTTTTGTTCTTGATAATGGCAGTTTTAAAACATGATTTTGCCAGTGCTTTTTATTTTACTTTATTTTAGTAACTTATTCACTTTATATCCCAAGTGTAGCCCCCTCCCTCATCTCCTCCC